>NC_041389.1:278712394-278813866 GCF_002162155.2 Triticum dicoccoides
CGTCGACCCCGAGACACCCTAGACCCTAGTTGATGGCTTTAGGTGGTTCCGTCGACCCCGAGCCACCAAAACATAGACAACATAAAAAGGACCATTTTGAGCATAGACAACATATCAATAATAAAAAGAACCATTTTTATCATAGACAACATATCAATCATAAAAAGAACCATCCAAGCTTGGATAATCAATAACTCCAGCATATCAAGATAGTCCATTCCAGGCATTCACTCATAAGTTGCATCCACATCAACAAAAGCCATATATGGCATTGATTCTTAAAGTACACCACCAAAGCAAAGATGACATTTTACACCACCACATGAAGTATCTAGTTACCACTTGCATAGAAGTACCTCCCCCATCCAGTATGTCTACCACCAGCACCTCTCCCAGCAGCAGATGTGGAGGGAGCAGTAGATGTGGAGGGACCAGATTGTCTTGGGGCAGAGAATGCACCTCTCCCTCTCCCAACACCTCTTGCAGCACCTGGTGCAGCACCTCTCCCAGCTCCTCTTCCAGCAGCTTGAGCTGCTGCAGCACCTCTCTCAGCAGCTGCAGCTGCAACACCTCTCCCAGCACCTCTCCCAGCTCCTCTCCCAGCACCTCTCCCAGCTCCTCTCCCAGCTCCTCTCCCAGCTGGTGGTGTTGTTGTAGGAGCTGCATGAGAGGTTGTTGCTGCTGGTGTAGTAGCAGCACCACCACCATTGGAATTCCTTGCAAGAGGCTTGCATAAACAAGAAGGAAAATGAGTTAGTATTTAAAAAATGGAATGTACAAGAAGGAAAACCACTTATAAGAGGATTACCACATGTTTGTTCTTCCTCAAAGCCAGCTCAGGCTTCAACTGCTTGAGGCAGCTTGTGTACCTATGTCCTTGCAGTCCACAATTGCCACATGTTATAGTCCCCATTCTTGATGTGTCCTTAGGCTTTGGAACTTCAAATTTCCCCTTGATCCTCTTCTCTTTCTTTCTTCATCTCTTCACTTTAAATGCAGGTGGGTCAATGTCTGGACCAGGGGTCTTTGTCCAGTCATGCTCACCAGGAACTGGATAGATCATTGGTTCATAAGCTGCCACATAAAATTCTTTCTTGAAGAACTTGCTGATATAATCCTCTGGTTTTCTTTTGCCCTTGTTGATTGCTGAGATGGCATGGTTACATGGCATGCCACTGAGGTCCCATTTTCTGCACCCACATGTGTGCACTTGCAAGTTAACAGCATGGGTTTGCTGCCCACTTGTAACCTGCCACAAGTTCACACCAGCTTGAATTGGTTTGCAATATTTGGCCCTCTCCTTCTCAACCTCTAGCTTCTCACTATAATGGGGTGTTATGTCCCATCTAGCTGTCTTTGCACTCTCCCTATTCCTATGCCACCTCATCATCTGTTTATCCTTTATTCCATCACACATTGTCCTAATTGGTTTCTTCCTAACATCTAGGACATACTTGTTGAACACCTCAGACAAATTGTTAACTACAAGGTCAGTCTTACAGTTTGTGTCAAATGCATGCCTTGCCCATGTTTTCTTGGGTATTTGACAAAGCCACTCCCAAGCTTCCTGACATTCAGCTTTAAGGTCATTCATTGCAATGTTAAATTTGTGTTCACTATATGCATAGGCAGCAATATCCATACACTTCTTCAGATCTTCCCCCCTAAACCCAGCATCTTGGAAGTATGCATAGATATGCCTAAGGTAGAACCTTTGGTTGCACTTAGGAAAGACATCATCACTGCATTTAGAAGGCCCTGTGACACACAATTAAACTAGCTAAGCTACTATCTAGCACAAAACAACCATATAGGAACAAGGACATAAGATGCAAGCACATACCTTTTGTCTATCTGACATTATTGTATATGGACCAAACTGTCCCTCTTCTCCTCCTAGGCAGATTTTAAGTTGGTGTAGAAACCAACACCAGTTAGGTGTGTCCTCTTGCCCAACAATACCAAATGCTAGTGGGTATATATTGTTATTGCCATCTCTACCAGTGGCAGCAAGTAGTTGAGTACCAGTAGTTAACTTAATGAAGCACCCATCAACACCTGAATGAGCAAGCAAATTCAATATTTAAAACATTCAAATGCATTTCAAGATGAAACAATATGTAACTAATGCACAAGGTGAACAAACTAACCAATGAATGGTCTGCACCCCTTGAGAAACTCCTCCCTTGCTCCATTGATGCAATAGAACATAGCATGGAATCTTGGACCTAGATGGGGGATTTTTTTCAGTGGGTGTTGGAGTTACAGTAGTGACTACTACTCTACTCCCAGGGTTTGTATCCATCACTGTCTGAGCATAGTCTTTCAACCTAGGGTATTGCTTCTTGTGGCACAGCATCAATAGCTATGTTCTTTGCTCTATATGCCATTGACTTGGGCACATCCACACCATACTTCTCCATGCAAGCATCAATCAAAGTCTGAATGCCAGTTGTTAGATCTGATCTGAACAGTGACTCATACTTCTGTGCAAGCCACTTGGCACTTACCCTTGTTGTCTCTGTACTAGTAGGGGAAGTGTGCTTAATTCTCATCTTCTTAATTACAAAAGTAGTTTCACCTTTTATAACTGCTGCCACAATAAAGAAGTTGCAATTTTTTTGGTTGCATTCTACAATTATTCTTTGATCTGAGTTCCTATGATATCTGAAGTTTCTTTCTTGAGTGATGTGTAGGTTCAACAAAGCCTCTCTGAATTGATGTTGATCCAAGAAACACATGTGTAGACATAATTGCTCATGTAATGCATCCATTTTCTCATTGTACCATTTTCTAGGAGGCCTCTGCTTTGCCCTGCTCTTCCTTTTCTTTGGCAGCACAAATGACAATGGCTCAAAACCATCATCATCAGCCTCCTTCAACAATCCTTTCTCTTCTTCATCAGATGAAGGTTTGAAATCAGGTTCCTCCTCTGGTACTACACTTGAATGTGACCTTGTTGTAGGCCCTCTCCTAACTGGAAGCTTCTGTTTCTTCTTCTTCTTCTCTTCATGTACAATTACAGTTTCTTCATCCTATGAAACAACTTTGTCATCTTCATCCATTTGAAAAGGTTCCTCAACCTCTGTGTCACCCTCATAATGCACAACTTCTTCCTCCTCAGATTCTTCATCATCTGTTTCTTCCTCTTCCATTTCATCATACTCTTTCTGTTTCTTTCCCTCAGCCATCTCTCTGTCATCAGCATCACCCATATAAAAAGGTGGTACATCAATGTCCTCTTCACCTTCACAATCAGAACCACCACTGCCAACATATCCCTCTTCTTCTTCTATTTCCATAACAGCTTTCAGTTTTCCTTTTACATTCTTGCTCTCTTGTGTGCAAACACCAGTACCATGAGCTACACTGCAGCTGCTACTCTGACTTTCAAATGCAACTCCTTCTTCATTAACAGCATAGATGGGTGGCTCACTGAGATCATATAACACAGGCTCTTCATACACAATAGTGGATAATTCTTGCCTCTCAAACTGGTTGCAAGGAGGTGGACATGCCCTCACTAGCAAATTTAAGACCTTAGACTCCTCAACCTGCTTCTTTACTAATTGCAACTCAGCATTACACTCTACCATCTCCAATCCTTTCTCCCCTAATTGTGGATTCTCAATGTGAAACAGCAGATCATATTCACTAAATCCTTGGGTTTCCATCACTGCAATCATATTCAGCTATGTTACATCTGAACTGCAGAGCTTCAGCTCAAACATTTCTGAAGCATCAAAATAGAACCTAACATCCAAAATGTCATCATACAAACTGCAAAATGAAATAACATAAAAAATGGTTAATAAACAATTTTACTTAACAGATAGGCTAACATATAAACAAAGCTTTGTTTAAGTTAACATATAATTTGGACTCTGCTCTAGTTAGGAATGATTTAAGTTAACATATAAACAAAGCTTTGTTTAAGTTAACATATAAACAAAGCTTTGTTTAAGTTAACTAATGGTGCTCTGCTCTAGTTAGGAATGATTTAATCCACTATGCTTCTCTGCTCTGCTCTGCTCTAACTAGGTAACACCTAATGCTGCTCTGACAATTTGGACTAAGAAATAACAACGCAATCCACTAATGCTGCTCTGCTCTGCTCTAGTTAGGACTCATGTAATCCACTATACTTCTCTGCTCTACTTAGGAACTAGCAATTAGAGTGCTAAACATGCAGACAGTAAACCAGGCAGTAAACCCTAACCCTAATCCCCAATTTCAGTTTGCAAAGATGGAACAGTGGAACACTTACAGAACACCACCGAAGCCATGAGTCCACTGATGGGCGGTGCTAGGGTTGGCCACCCAAATTCGCACCATCTTCAGCCTATGCTCCATTGACAACGCCGGCTCCACAAAATCTTCGTCCTCGCTACTGTACTCCGAGCTAGAGTAGCAGCCACTCCCATCGAGGCCTAAGCGGGGGAGGTCGCCGCCGCTCGCATCGCCCCGGCCATCGTCGCCTGCCGGAGTAGCCGAGGCCATCGTCGCCTAGAGCACAGCAGCCGCGGGGGAGAGGAGGGCGCGAGGGACGAGCAGCCGCGGGGGAGGTGACAGCGCCTAAGCAGTTCGATCCATGGCTGCGGCGGCGTGGTGTGGTGGGCGGCGGGGCGGGCGGGGAGGCAGCCGCCGGCAAGGAGGAGAAGGAAGAGGGCAGAGCGGGGTCGGGGTCTGGCTCGGTCGCACCAGCGAGACCTAAACGGTGCGAACCGGCCTCGTCCCAGTCAGCGCCCAGTCAGCGCGCGGGCACGCGCGCACTGGCCAGCGTGTCGCCTGATGGGCGGGCCCAACCGGTCAGCTTTTCTGTCAATACGTATAAAACACACTTTTAGTCTTTTTTGCAACGGCTCGCCCCAATCTTGGTACTGACATGAAAAATTTACCAATCTTGGTACCAATCTGCTTCCAATGCTCCAATTGTGGTACTTCTGTGCAATTTACTCCTCATGCTACGAAGAAGCAAGAGGACAAGGGTCTGATGGGTGTGCGTGCCCATACTGATGTGAGACGACATGTGACGCTGCGCACGCAATTGAAGTACAGAGTACTCCCTCCATTCCATAAGGTATGTACTCGCGCTTTTTTAAATTTAAGTTTGATCATAAATTTAACCAACGTGTGCGACTGCGGCGAAAAACAAAATTATGCCATTGAATTCGTATTCGAAAGAAGTTTTCAATGATATAATTTTTCTCCCGCCGTAGTCGACTAAGTTGGTTAAATTTATGGTCAAACTTCAATCTTGAAAAACGCAGCCGCACTATATTACGGAATGAAGAGAGTATTGTATAGTGGGTTGGCGATGATGTAACACATTACTATTGCTTCTTCATGCTGAAATGCAACGGTGTTATTAGCCAAAAAATCATCACTTTACAATTCGTCGTAAAAACCACCACACCAAAAAATTGACGGTGGCAAAAACACTAAAGGTAAATGCTAGTGAGGACTAAAGCATCTAACGTGAAACCAGATCTCTCAGTCCTCCCCTCCCTGGTGCCGCAGGGCCCGGCTTCCCACCCCTCCCCTCACCACCGTCGGGCAAAGCCCGGTTGCCATCGGTGGCGGGTTATTCAACCCCATTTGAAGATGACCTGCGCGGGCCACGGTGCTTAGGGTGGTGCAGCGTGGCCCGACGTGGTGAGCTGCGAGGTGGTGGCACCCATTGTGGTCGCGGCTGCCCGATATGGCTCGGCTCCAAGCGGATCCGGGCGGTGGATGGCCTAATGGCCGCCGGTGGATCCTCCTGCCGCTCTTGGAGGTTTTCCTCACGCCTCCATGGGTGTGTGTGGATGCGGCTTCGTGGATGCGGGGCTGGTGGCGGCGCACTCGTCCGGATCTGATAGCGAGATCGGGGTGGCTGGCATGGGCTGGGCAGCGGCCTGGAATGGTTGTTGCTCCGATCATGGGCGGCAGTGTGGGAAGACAATTGGGTGGTGGCCTCGCAGTGGCGCGACGGCTACACGGTGGCCCGACAGTTCTGCCCACGGCGACGGTCGGCTTCTAGTCCGGCGTCGGCTCGTTTGCGAGCAAACTATTTTAACCTTCACTTCAACCCCTCATCATGCGTATGCTATGTTCGCTGGAGGGTTGGTCCTCTCCCAGTCGTCGTCCACCATTGAGGGACAACTCCCCTGCTAGGAGGGCCGCGGAGTCTTCCTTGCCTCCCATCGGTTGGTGTGTGCCACCAGGGAGCTCGTCCCTTGCCTAGGAGGGACGGGGCGGGGAGATGGCGGCCAGTTTATGGCCTACTCAAGAGTGGATTTTCGGGGATGGAGGCCGCCCATGAGTGGTAAAAGAGGGGTCTTTTTCATTCATCTCTTCGTTCGTCGTAGCTACGTGTCTCGAGTGGGGTGGTGTCGGGGTCTTGGATGTCGGGGCAACGGCCTTGGTGGTGGGAGCTGTCGGCATTCTGGGGACGGGGGTGTCGGTGTCAAAACTGGCGGATCTCGGGTAGGGGGTCCCGATCTGTGCGTCTTAGGCTGATGGTAACAGAAAGCAAGGGACACAATGTTTACCCAGGTTCGGGCCCTCCCGATGGAGGTAAAACCCTACTTCCTGCTTGATTAATATTGATGATATGAGTAGTACAAGAGTTGATCTACCACGAGATCGTAGAGGCTAAACCCTAGAAGCTAGCCTATGATGATTATGATTGTGATCGTGATCTTCATCGACCTTCTAAGGACCAAGCTCTCCGGTTTATATAGACACCGGAGAGGGCTAGGGTTTACACGGAGTCGGTTACAAGGAAGGAAATATATTATCCGGATCGCCAAGCTTGTCTTCCACGCAAAGGAGAGTCCCATCTGGACACGGGACGGAGACTTGAGTCTTGTATCTTCATGCTCCAACAGTCCGGACGAAGTATATAGTCCGGCTGTCCGGATACCCCCTAATCCAGGACTCCCTCAGTAGCCCCTGAACTAGGCATCAATGACGATGAGTCCGGCGTGCAGTCTTGTCTTCGGCATTGTAAGGCGGGTTCCATGTCCGAATACTCCAAAGGAATTATCGAACACTTAAATCATGTCCAGATCTACAAAATGATCTTCACATACCACTGTAGAGAGAATGATATTTCATAAATGCAATCTGCTGACAACTTTTTTTAGACAACATGACATGTCATTACAATCGGGTCATTATTCGAACCGTTTACCCACAACCAGCCACAACACATATTCCGAGGCGGTTTCCTTGACACGTATTGTCAAAGCAGAGATCGTGTCCCCTTATCACGGGATTCTCATCAATACGTGTATGGGTAATCCCACTGCGCCATCAATTGTGGTGCTTGGGAAGTAAGCGATTCTCAACGAGCAGGTGGGGAGGCGCACTGCTTTCGTCGCCTCTATAAAGGGATAAGGGTTCCCCATTTTTACCCACGCCTTCTTCCTCCTTTGCTTACCCTTGTCTCCTCGAGCTCCAGCGCCCTAGCCCAAGTCTTCTCCGCACAACTAAACATGTCCGGAGCAGGAGGCAAGTGGGTGGCCTCCACCGTGAAGGAGAAGCATATCGCGAATCTTACGGGCGGCCGGATACTTGGCCGCAGACATCGCGCACCGGCTACCGGACGCCGGGCAGATCATTCCAACTCCGGAACCTCACGAGAGGGTCGTTGAGGGAGTCCTGGACTAGGGGGTATCCGGACAGCCGGACTGTCATCGTCAGCCGGACTCCAAGACTATGAAGATACAAGATTGAAGACTCTGTCCCGTGTCCGGATGGGACTTTCCTTGGCGTGGAAGGCAAGCTTGGCGATACGGATATGTAGATCTCCTACCATTGTAACCGACTCTGTGTAACGCTAGCCCTCTCCGGTGTCTATATAAACCGGAGGGCTTTAGTCCGTAGGACACAACAACCATTACAACAATCATACCATAGGCTAGCTTCTAGGGTTTAGCCTCCTTGATCTCGTGGTAGATCCACTCTTGTAATACACATCATCAATATTAATCAAGCAGGACGTAGGGTTTTACCTCCATCAAGAGGGCCCGAACCTGGGTAAAACATCGTGTCCCTCTTCTCCTGTTACCATCCGCCTAGACGCACAGTTCGGGACCCCCTACCCGAGATCCGCCAGTTTTGACACCGACATTGGTGCTTTCATTGAGAGTTCCTCTGTGTCGTTACCGATAGGCTTGATGGCTTCTTCAATCAACAACGCCGTCCAGGGTGAGGCTTTCCTCCCCGGACAGATCTTCATATTCGGCGGCTTCGCACTGCGGGCCAATTCACTTGGCCATCTGAAGCAGATCGAAAGCTACGCCCCTGGCCATCAGGTCAGGTTCGAAAGCCTAAACTTCACGGCCGACGTTCGCGGGGACTTGATCTTCGACGGACTCGAGCCACAGCTGAGCGTGCCGCACTGTCACGATGGGCATGATCTAACTCTGCCTCCGGACAGTACCTCGGAGGCCGCACACGAATCCGCTCCGACTCATAGTCCGGAGCCGATTACGCAGATCGAGGACGGGTGGCTGGACACCGCCTCGGGGGCTGCGACGTCCACGGCGATGGAGCCGAATACCGACCCTGTCCCTTATAAAGCTTGTGACTCCGAGGCGCCGGACTCCTTGCCGGACTCTGAACCTCCCGTGCCCCTGCCAATCGAATCTGATTGGGCGCCGATCATGGAGTTCACCACCGCAGACATCTTCCAACACTCACCCTTTGGCGACATCCTAAATTCGCTAAAGCATCTCTCGCTATCCGGAGAGCCCTGGCCGGACTACGGCCAGGACGGTTGGGATGCGGACGACGAAGAAATTCGAACCCCACCCACCACCCACTTTGTAGCCACTGTCGACGATTTAACCGACATGCTAGACTATGACTCCGAAGACATCGACGGTATGGACGACGATGCCGGAGACGATCAAGAACTAGCGCCTACAGGGCACTGGAAGACCACCTCGTCATATGAAATATACATGGTGGACACCCCAAAAGATGGGGACGGCGAAGAAGCAGCGGAGGCAGATTCCTCAAAGAAACAGCCCAAGCGCCAACGTCAATGGCGCTGCTCTAAATCCCGCCACAACAAGAATGGAGATTCCGGCACCGGAGATAATAACACCCCAGTGAGTGCCGAAGACAATCCCCTCCAGCAAGATTCAGCGCAGGAGGATGCCGAAGCAAGCCCTCACGAGAGAGCGGCAGACGAAGAGGTCGAGGATGATAATTACATACCTCCCTCCGGAGACGAGGCAAGCCTCAACGACGACGAATTCGTCGTGCCCGAGGATCCCGTCGAACAAGAGCGTTTCAAACGCAGGCTAATGGGCCACAGCAAACAGCCTAAAGAAAAAGCAGCATCAGCTTCAAGCTGATCAAGACCTGCTGGCCGACAGATGGACCGAGGTCCTCGCGGCCGAAGAGTATGAACTCGAACGTCCCTCCAAGAGTTACCCAAAATGCAAGTTGCTCCCCCGATTAGAGGAGGAAGCATACATACCTTCATCACCAACGCACAATACGGCCAACCGACCACCCCGTGGTCGCGACAGAGAGGCATCCAGGCCCTCCACCAAGACCGTACCCCGGCATCGCTCAAAAAATACGAAGCCACGAGGGAACGCGCTGGACTTGCAAGATATATTGGAAGACAAAGCAAGGCAATCCAGATCCATCTATGGATCACGTGGGCGCCCCATGACCCACGACGAATACCGTCGCGCCGGATACAACAACTCCGGCCGGGCCGAACACAGCAGACAACGCTCCCTCGAGCTACGTCGTGATATTGCTCAATACAGAGGCGCCGCACACCCGCTATGCTTCAGTGACGAAGTAATGGATCATCAAATCCCTGAAGGGTTTAAACCCGTAAACATTGAATCCTACGATGGCACAACAGACCCCGCAGTTTGGATCGAAGATTATCTCCTTCACATCCATATGGCCCACGGCGACGATCTCCACGCCATCAAGTACCTCCCACTCAAGCTTAAAGGACCAGCTCGGCATTGGCTTAACAGCTTGCCCGCAGAGTCAATTGGGTGTTGGGAAGACCTGGAAGCCGCATTCCTCGACAACTTCTAGGGCACATATGTGCGACCACCAGACGCCGATGACCTAAGCCACATAATTCAGCAGCCAGATGAATCGGCCAGACAGTTCTGGACACGGTTCTTAACAAAGAAAAATCAAATCGTCGACTGTCCGGATGCAGAGGCCCTCGCAGCCTTCAAACATAACATCCGCGACGAATGGCTAGCCCGGCACCTATTACAGGAAAAGCCGAAATCCATGGCAGCCCTGACATCACTAATGACCCGCTTCTGCGCGGGAGAGGATAGCTGGCTAGCTCGCAGCAACAACCTCAGTAAAAATGCTGGCAGTCCGGATACTAAGGACCACAACGGCAGGTCGCGCCGAAGCAAAAACAAATGCCGCATTAACAGCGACAACAATGAGGATACGGCAGTCAACGACGGATTCCGAGGCTCTAAACCCGGTCAGCGGAAGAAGCCATTCAAAAGAACCACTCCGGGTCCGTCCAATGTCGAACACTTGGCAAAATGGGCCATTGAGCTCTTACCATTCGATATAACTTACAAACCTCGGCGAGCTATAAAGTCACAAGTTTTGGATGACTTTGTTGCTGAATGGACCGAAGCCGAACTCCCTAAAGAGTACGGCGCATACTCCAATTGGATTATGCACTTGGACGGCTCTAAAATGTTGGCCGGATTGGGGGCTGGCATCGTATTGACGTCCCCAACCGAGGACACAGTCCAATACGTACTTCAGATAATGTACACGGACTCCAACAATGCAGCCGAATACGAGGCCCTTTTACATGGTCTCTGGATGGCAATCTCCATGGGCATTCAACGCCTAGAGGTGCGAGGGGACTCAAACCTTGCAATATCCCAAATAAATGGACACTTTGATGCCAAGGATCCGAAAATGGCAGCATATCGCAACGCTGTCCTAAAAATGTCAGCTCGGTTTGAAGGACTTGAATTCCATCACGTAGCCCGGGATAATAACCAAGCAGCCGACATACTGGCACGCATCGGCGCAAAACGTGACGTTGTCCCTCCAAACATCTTCCTGGAACGGCTCTTTAAGCCATCCGTACTATGGGAAGAGGAGTCCGTAAATAACAAACCGGAAACAGCCGCACCAACCGACGCAGAGCAATCTGACACAACCGGCGATTCAGCCGATGACATAACACCTTCAGCCCACGACATAATGGCAGTAACCGCCCCGTGGACAGAACCATTCCTAGCCTACTTGCTTAGGCAAGAACTTCCCAAAGACCAAAATGAGGCCCGCTGCATTGTCCGGCGATCTAAAGCCTACAAGGTCCATGAGGGAGAACTTTATAAGAAAAGCACAACCGGAGTCCTTCAAAGGTGTATCTCCGAAGAGGAAGGGTGAAATCTTCTGGCTGAAATTCATGCCGGACTAGGCGGACACCACGCTGCAGCTCGGGCCCTCATAGGAAAGGCATTCCGTACAGGATTTTATTGGCCGACGACCCGGGCAGATGCCCAGGACTTAGTCCAAAGATGCGTCGGTTGTCAGCTCTTTGCTAATCAGAGCCATATGCCACCCACTGCCCTCAAAACTATACCCATTACCTGGCCGTTCGCGGTCTGGGGGCTTGACATGGTTGGACCCCTTAAAGGAGGAACCCACAAGCAAAGGTACCTATTGGTCATGGTGGACAAATTCACCAAATGGATAGAGGCCAAGCCAGTCAAAACGGCAGAGTCCGGACCAGTGATAGACTTTATCTTCGGGGTAGTACACCGTTATGGTGTCCCCCACAGCATCATCACCGATAATGACACGAATTTCACGGCCGACGAGGTTAAATCATGGTGCAAAAATATGGGCATTAAGCTCGATTACGCTTCAGTCTATCATCCTCAAACCAACGGTCAAGTGGAACGAGCAAATGGTCTAATAATGAGCGGCATCAAACCTAGACTAGTGCGGTCACTTACGAAATCTGACACACACTGGGTCGAGGAGCTCGACTCCGTACTCTGGGGGCTGCGACAACACCCAACCGTACTACTGGATTCACACCATTTTTTATGGTATACGGCGCAGAGGCAGTTCTGCCCTGCGACATCATTCATGACTCACCTCGAGTGCGCATGTATGAAGAAAGAGAAGCCGAGCTAGATTGGCAGGACAGCTTGGACGCATTGGAGGAAGAACGCGACGTCGCCAAGGATCATTCCGCATTCTATCAGCAGCAGGCTTGAAGATATCAAATCAGAGAAGTACGGGCCAAGACTTACAATGTTGGTGAACTAGTTCTACGCCTTCCGGACAAGAAAAAGGACAAGCTCAAGCCCAAATGGGAGGGCCCCTTCATTATCGATCAAGTCCTGACCGGCGGAGCGTACCGTCTATGAAATGCATCGGACAACCGACTCGAGCCGAACCCATGGAACGTAGCCTGCCTCCGAAGATTCTATGCCTAGCGCTGGACTAAGAGTTCGTCCCCTTCCCCCGTCCAGCTTTTTACACTTCAGCTGTCTTTTGTTTCTCTTTCTTCTCCCAACCCTTTTCCTAAAAAGCCCTTAAGGGCCTACTTGCGCATTGTTCGCACATACTTGATGTGCCATCCGCACTCATTATACCTAGGGGCTTCTTTACCAGAAGCTTAATTATAAGGGCTTCATGCCCAGCACATGTGTCAAGCTTCCACATGTACCTTTTATTCACCATTATATGCATCGATATGACTTAAGTTTTGGCCAAGCTGGGTTGCCTGGCTCCTGTGCTTACCCCTACGTTCCCGATTGTTCGGCTAGGAGGTAAAGGGAGCACCTCTGCGATTGTTACTGCCGGGTCAGCCGGATGTGTACCTCAGACTGGGTGAAGCCGAAAGCTAGCGTTCTTAAGGGAATATTCGGTCGGTGACTTGAAAGATGATTCTTTACCTACTTATTTATCTGCCCCCAGATGTTTTTCTGCTCTTTTCACAGACCGGACATGCACTTTAGGGCATGCCTCCCAGGGAAAGGAACCCTTAACGGAACTATTCTCCCTGGAAGATGTTTCTTACTAACCATGTAATATAACATAACTAGTTGGGCACTTGTCTGATAAAGCACTAATGACCCCTACGCCTGGTCTCCATGCATGCCCCGGTTGTTTCTTAACCGAGAAGGTATTCGGACACACTCCGGACTCTAGGGTCCCGAGGTTGAAGCGAAAAGGTCGGCAAAGACAAACGATCTACAATCCGGCTAGAAGGCATTTTACATGTCATTTTCAAATACATTGTCAAATCGACTGACTGTATTCCTCCTCAATCTCGTCTAACAGGCTGTCTAATTTATAGTCCCATTGGGAAAATTTAGCGGTCAATTCTACTTGGCCGTATACTAAACTCACAGGGATCTCCTTCCCATCAGGCCCCACAGGTCCGACCTCGGCCATATGATTGGGATCCGCCTTCTTGTACCGCGTCTTCACCATGGCCCAGGCCTCCCTGGCACCTTGGCGGCAGGCCGAAATCTTCCATAAACGGAAGCGCTGCCGCACTCCCTGAAGCTTCTCTGCAAGCTCCCCAAGGCCTTCGGGTAGGGAGAGGGCCGGCCATAAAGCCTGGACGACGCCGCTCATTGCCTGCCGAACTCGTTCGAGCAGCTGCAACAGTTCGGGAAGTTAATCACCCGTTGATACGGGCATCTCCTCCGCAGGGCGACCTGTGAGTATACCTACAGACATATTGTGTCAATTGACTTCCTCGCCGAACTCTTCTTTTCAAAGGAGTTCGCTCAAGCACTTACTATAGATGCCGCGATGAAGCCGCTGATTCTCCTTAACGGAGCCAGACAGCTCAGCCCGAACACCTTTCAGCTCTTCTCCGAGCTGGGTGTGGGCATCCTGGAGCTTGTTCCTTTCCTGCTGCACTTTATTCAGCACCCTCTCGCCGGCCTTCAGCTGGCGCAGTAGTTCTTGCCTGTCCGGATCTTGTCCGGCAGCACCTGCAATGTCATTATTAGACTTGCGCGCACGCCGCACACCACTTATCTTTTTAAAATAATGTGTTACCAGGAGGGGTCTCTGTGTTCCCTCCTGCGGCAGCAAGTGCGGCCTCGAGTTGGGCCTTGCACTCTTGCAGCTCCTGAGAAAGTTGGGTATTCTTCTCTGTAAGATCCTGCGTTTCAAATGATCCTTAAATCAGTTAATATAACTACTTTAAGTCTCGGGGGCTACTGGCATATACAACTATTAAATTCTCTTACCCGTATGTCTTTTACATACTGCTCCGTGACTCTGGTAAAACCATCTTGAGCAACACGGAGGTGCGCGTCCCCCGCGTTAAAGGCATTCAACGCCTCAGGGGAGAAGCACGCGTCATGAAATACTGTCCGGCGGCGCCTGTGGTTCATGGCACTCTCCACCTCAGACTTGGTGGCGGACAGTCTGTCGCATCCTCCGTTGGAGGAGTATCTGGCTCGCGCCTTGCGCTCGCCTCCCGCTCAAGACCAGGTGCTGGAGCCTGGCTGGTAGAGGTTGGATTGGCAACCTCTACGCCCGCAGTCCGGCGGGCGCTTTTTCTCCTACAAAAGTTATGAGTATTCAAACGCTTCCTAGGAACGTTGCTCTAAATAATGGACCATGAGCTATACCTTTGCGGCGACGTTTCAATCCGCGCCGCGCTCCTCTTCCGCCTACTGGGCCGAACTGACCCCTGTTGGTCAGCCGCCGCGGGCTCGGCTTCCCGCCTTGAAGGCGCCTCCTGCAAAGCGCCATCGTATACGGTGGTCAGAAATGAGCAAGGAAGGAATAACGGTGTCAGGACTTCGGTCACAATCACCTGGGAAGCTGGATATAGTCCGGGGTAGTCAGCCGTAATGGCGACTAAAGCATTATCCATGCTGAGCTGGTGGAACACCCCGTCGATTAGCTCCACCTTTATGTCCGGATCCTCTTCGGAGGCCGGATCCTGGGATCTCTCCGGATCCTCGGGTTGCGGAGCTGGGTTAAACATGCCCTCCACGACCCGACGCAGTTCCTGCGTCGAAAACACAATATAAGAAACTTAAACTTTGAAAGCATGGGTCGGGCACGCAGAGTGTTCGCTTACCCAACGTCGGGGATTATTCATGAAGAACCCATTCAACGGGTTCGTCCGGAGGAAATCCTCCTTCTCCCCCTTATACAGGCCGGACAGGATCTTCACCAGGTCTTCGGCCGAACCCGGCCCTTTGCGGCCATGACGGGTGGCATCGTCCTCCCCGTTGAAATCCCACATAGGGTGGCCCCTGTACTGCAGTGGCTGCACCCCCCGCATAATGCACGTTGCCATGACTCCAATCATGGTCAACCCGGAATGGGCCAGTAACCTTATCCGGCCCATCAAATAATGGACGCTCTTGTCTTCCTCCAGCTGGGGGCTCCGTGGGCGCCAGCTGAGGCGTTTCTTCAAAGGAGCATTACTGAACTCCAGGAGGCTGATCCGAACAGGGTCCGACAGCGGAGTGTCTTCTACGTAAAACCATTCCGAAGGCCAGTCTTCGGACGCCTTCTTAGGGGTTCCGGATGGATATCCGGTCCCGGCAATGCGCCATATTTAAGCGCCGCCCACTTGATATATGGACCCCTCGTGAGAGCGGGGTACAAGGCAGAACAACCTCTTCCACAGCGCGAAATGGGGCTCGACGCCCAGAAATAGCCCCCTTATCAGATAGGGGACGAAGCATACTCGCTCCCCTTTGTTGGGACTCGGGGTAGCCTCCGCTTGCTTCCCACCTTTGTAGGTGGCCAGCCCGGCTCGAACCGGAACCATGAAGGCCGGAGGGAGATATCCCTCCGCTTGGAGCTTCACCAGCTCGTTGTGCGGAACAGAGCATCTCCTCCAATCTCCTGGCAGAGGGCTGGGAGCGCGAGAAGAAGAGCTGCGCCGACGGTCCATGATGGAATGGATTCTTGGTCAGAAGCACTCCGATGAGTACTCGCGGAAGGAAGATGGTGTGATTTGGATCTGGATTCTTGCCTCTCTTATAGGCAGATTATTTGCGCAGCTAGGGGGTAAAACATAAAAGATACCCTGTCTTTTCACACTCGTGCGACGCGTGGAAGAAGGCCATTACTGGGCGTGGAAGCCAAGAAGCGCGATATTAATAAGAAAGCCGGACACTGTTCGGCAGGTACGTGGAACTTAAAGGAGAACCCGCCTTGCAACGCCGAAGACTACATACGCCCTGGACTTACTGTCATTGAAGCCTAGTTCGGGGGCTACTGAGGGAGTCCTGGACTAGGGGGTATCCGGACGGCCGGACTGTCATCGTCAGCCGGACTCCAAGACTATGAAGATACAAGATTGAAGACTCCGTCCCGTGTCCGGATGGGACTTTCCTTGGCGTGGAAGGCAAGCTTGGCGATACGGATATGTAGATCTCCTACCATTGTAACCGACTCTGTGTAACCCTAGCCCTCTCTGGTGTCTATATAAACCGGAGGGCTTTAGTCCGTAGGACACAACAACCATTACAACAATCATACCATAGGCTAGCTTCTAGGGTTTAGCCTCCTTGATCTCATGGTAGATCTACTCTTGTAATACACATCATCAATATTAATCAAGCAGGATGTAGGGTTTTACCTCCATCAAGAGGGCCCGAACCTGGGTAAAACATCATGTCCCTCGTCTCCTGTTACCATCCTCCTAGACGCACAGTTCGGGACCCCCTACCCGAGATCTGCCGGTTTTGACACCGACAGTCGTGTTTGTCGCCCACTTCGTCCGTGGACTGGGATTTTCATTTCATCCCTTCATTCGCGGGCTCATGTTCTACTATGGGCTAGATTTCCGTGATCTAGCCCCAAATTTTGTTCTCAACATCTCGGCATTTATCGTCGTGTGCGAGGCCTTCCTCCGCATCAAGCCTCACTTTGGCTTGTGGCTACAAATCTTCTGCATGAAGTCGAAGATCGTGAGCGGCCAGCAAGCGGAGTGCGGAGGGGCCATGGTGGGCAAGATGCCTAACGTCACCTGGCTTATCTGCTGCTTCACAGAGACCGTGAAAGGGTGGCAATCGGGGTGGTTCTACATCACCGAGCCGCGCGACGCCAACTGGGCGACGGCCCCTGAATTCCGATCCGGAATCCCCACGCGGCTCACCTCCTGGGAAAGGAAGGGCCCGACCTGGGGCGAACCTGCAGAGCTAACCGGACTCCAGAACTGCATCAAAAATATGAAGGACAAGAACATCAAGCTTGTCAACATGGTCCAGGTCATGCTTGTCCGCCGGATTCTTCCATGCCAAAGACGGGTATTCAATCTGTGGGAGCTCGTCCCGGCCGAACACCAGACGCTTCGAAAGCTCTATGACATGACGCACTGATGTCTACTACACAACCTTCTTCTTGTAGACGTTGTTGGGCCTGCAAGTGCACAGGTTTGTAGGACAGTAGCAAATTTCCCTCAAGTGGATGACCTAAGGTTTATCAATCTGTATGAGGCGTAGGATAAAGATGGTCTCTCTCAAACAACCCTGCAACCAAATAACAAAAAGTCTCTTGTGTCCCCAACACACCCAATACAATGGTAAATTGTATAGGTGCACTAGTTCAGCGAAGAGATGGTGGTACAAGTGCAAAATAGATGGTAGATAAAGGTATTTGTAATCTGAAAATATAAAAACAGCAAGGTAACAAGTGGTAAAAGTGAGCGTAAACGATATTGCAATGATAGGAAACAAGGCCTAGGGTTCATACTTTCACTAGTGTAAGTTCTCTCAACAATAATAACATAGATAGATAATATGACAAGCCCTCAACATGCAACAAAGAGTCACTCCGAAGCCACTAATAGCGGAGAACAAACGTAGAGATTATGGTAGGGTACGAAACCACCTCAAAGTTATACTTTCTGATCAATCTATAAAAGAGTTCGTATTAGAATAACACCATAAGATACAAATCAACCAAAACCCTAATGTCACCTAGATACTCCATTGTTACCTCAAGTATCCATGGGCATGATTATACGATATGCATCACACA
The DNA here is from genome assembly GCF_002162155.2 of Triticum dicoccoides. Lineage (NCBI taxonomy): Eukaryota > Viridiplantae > Streptophyta > Magnoliopsida > Poales > Poaceae > Triticum > Triticum dicoccoides. The sequence continues at coordinate 278,730,413 of NC_041389.1, forward strand.
ATCTCAGATTCATCCAACCAACATAAAAGTACTTCAAAGAGTGCCCCAAAGTTTCTATCGGAGAGTCAAGAACGTGTGCCAACCCCTATGCATAGGTTCCCAATATCACGAAACCCGCAAGTTGATCACCAAAACGTACATCAAGTGGCATATGATATCCCATTGTCACCACAGATAATCACGGCAAGACATACATCAAGTGTTCTCATAAAAGACTCAATCCAATAAGATAGCTTCAAAGGGGAAACTCAATTCATCACAAGAGAGTAGAGGGGGAGAAACATCATAAGATCCAACTACAATAGCAAAGCTCGACATACATCAAGATCGTGCCATAGAGGGAACACGAGAGAGAGATCAAACACATAGCTACTGGTACATACCCTCAGCCTCGAGGGTGAACTACTCCCTCCTCGTCATGGATAGCGCCGGGATGATGAAGATGGCCACCGGTGATGGGATCCCCCTCCGGCAGGGTGCCGGGAAGGGCTCCCGAGAGGTTTTTGGTGGCTACTGAGGCTTGCGGTGGCGGAACTCCCGATCTATCTTCTGTTCTAGAAGTTTTAGGGTACGTAGGTATATATGGGTGCAAGGGGTACGTCGGTGGACCTCTGGGGTGCTCATGAGGCAGGGGGGCGCGCCCCCACCCTCGTGGGCAGCCCGGGACTCCCCTGACGTGCACTCCAAGTCTATCAAGTTGCTTTCTGTAAGTGCATCTAGTGCCACCCCTAGTTGGTTTTGGAGTATTGACGACAAAGTTGGTTGAGGGACTAATGCGTTTGTGAGAATTGCAGGATAACGCAGGTAGTGTCCCTCATTGATTCGGTTTACCTACCGGAGATGACCCCTAAAAATGTATGAAGACATTGAAGACAATGGTGGTATGAGAAGATATTCATATTGAAGACTATGACATGAGAAGACATTGCGTGAAGACTATGGAGCGCGAAGACCGTGTGGCTTCGTTGTTTCCTTTTCTTATTTGTTGAGTCATAGGAACCACCGTACTGTTAAGTGGGGTCCAAGTGAACTAAGTCAGTGTGACTGAAGTGATGCTCAACCCAAATCCTATGTCTTCGAGCGAAGACAATGAGAGCAAATCTTATCTAGAGCTGGATGAGTCAGCTTTGCTTGTAGCCCAAGTAAAGTTGCCGCGTGTGTTTGAAATCTGACCGTTGGAACACGTGTCAGTTCCTTAGTGACCCAGGGTCAATTCAGACAAATCAGGTTGGGTTGCCTTGTGGCTATAAATAGCCCACCCCCTACACCATAAATTGGTGGCTGCTCAGAGTTAGTTTACGGCTTTTGTCGTTTTGAGAGCAACCCACCTCGAAGCCTTTGAGAGAGAAATCCTTGCAAGGACAAAGCCCAAACACCCAGAGCCAAAGAGTGTTAGGCATCACTGAAGTCTTTCTGTCTGTGTGACCTGAAGACTTATTACACTTGAGGACTGTGTATCCTCCAGCCGGTTAGGCGTCGTGTTCTGAGCATCCAAGAGTCATTGTGGATTGCCGGGTGAACGAAGTCTGTGAAGGTTCGGAAGTCTACCTTGAAGACTTACCAGAGTGATTGGGCGAGGACTAAGTGTCCTTAGCTCAAGGGGAATAAGGTGAAGACACGGTCTTCTGAGTTGAATCTCAGCCTCCCTAACCAGACGTACAGTTGTCACAGCAACTGGAACTGGTCCAACAAGTCCTGTGTCTTCAACAAGTGACTGGTTCTATCTCTTCCTCCTTTACTTTGAGTTTGTCTTCGTGAAGTCATTGCTTATCTGTCTTATCTGATTGACTTCATTGCTTGACTACTATTGTTGATTGGCTTCATACTATCTTCCATCCTGATCCTACTACCTAGCTGCTATTAGTCTTCGTACGTTAACGCTATTGCATACTTGACTATGGCTTGCTTGTTGTAGTTTATCTTCCGCTGCATATCAATTAGGTCATTTCTATTGTTTGTCTTCGAAACTTCCACGTTTTGAAGACTTTGATCAAAATCGCCTATTCACCCCCCCCTCTAGTCGATAACTAGCACTTTCAATTGGTATCAGAGCAAGGTACTCCCTTGTTCTGTGTGATTCGGTTTAACCACCTGGAGTTTAGCTATGTCGGCTGCAGGGATAATCAAAGTTGTCGCTGCTTGCCCCATGTTCGATGGAACAGAATATCCCTACTGGAAGAATAAGATGCGCATGCATCTTGAAGCCATTGATGTCGACCTCCGGTATGTCGTCAAGAATGGCGTTCCCAAAACTGGTGAAGGTGTCACCCCTACTGATGTCAAGAAGTTCATTCAACTGGACTCGACTACAAAGAACATCATCTGTGGTCATCTGACCAAAGGACAGTATGGCCGTGTGAGTGCTCTGGAAACGTCAAAGCTAGTCTGGGACTGGCTATCCAAGGTCAATGAAGGCGTCTCTACATAGAGAGACCAGAGGATCAGTGTTCTTCGCAATCTCTTCAACCGTTTCAAGAGAAACGACAATGAAAATGTCCAGCTCACGTTTGATCGCCTCGCCGACATCACAAATGAGCTTTAGGCTCTCGGCGCCACTGAGATCACCAAGCATGAAATCGTCAAGACGCTGCTGAGATCCCTTGACAGTTCCTTTGACACCCTTGCCCTCATGATACAAGAATGTCCTGACTTCAAGACTCTCGATCCGTCCGATATACTTGAGAGGCTCAACACACATGAGTTCCAGCTTTCTGAGAAAAGAGATATCTATGGCCCCAACTATGGCCGAACTCGTGATTTGAAGGCAAAAGTTGTTTCCTCATCTGAAGAAGAAGAATCTGACTGCGGTTCTGATGATCCTGAAGACATTGGAAGGGAGCTTGCTATGCTTGTGAAGAAGTTCCAGAAATTCACCAAGAAGAAGGGCTTCAGAAAGTCTTCACGATCCAGTTCAAGAAATGATGAAGCTTCCACTCAAGACAACAAGAAGAGAACATGTCACAAGTGTAAGAAGCCTGGGCACTACATCTCTGAGTGTCCTCAGTGGGACAACGAGAAGAACAACAAGAAGAAGAAGAGCAAGGAATATGACTCTGATGACAAGAAGAAGAAGAAATCATCAAAGTCTTCTTCCAAGTCCACATCAAAGTCCTCATCTCATAAGAAGAGCTCATCTGGCAAGGCTCGTGCCTTTGTTGGCAAGGAAATGGATTCAGAGGAGGAGCCTGCGTCTGAGGAGGCAGAGGTGGAATCTGAAGCTGAGTCCGACTCTGGCGTTGCAAGTCTGGCTCTGGCCACAGCCTACGTTGCAAAGTCCATCTTCAACACTGAAGACAATGACTCCCACACCAACGCTGATGATGACAAGGACGATCCTGCTCCCACCTACTGCTTCATGGCGCGCGGTGCCAAGGTAAAATCACGCGATGCTTACTTTCAAACATCAAGTGAAGATGACTCTGATTGTGAATCTAAACCCAGCTACAAAACACTTGCTAAAATTGCTACTGAACAACAAAGGGCTATGGAACATACTCAAAAACTGTTAGACAAAAGCGATGACCTGTTGGACGCGGAAATGACACGTTCACAGTCCTTAGTTGAAGACATAAAAAATCTTCATGCTAAGTATCAAGAACTTCAAAGTATTCATGAGACGCTCTCAACCACTTATGAAAAGCTCTCCTATGATTATCTTCAAAGGAAGCAAGAGCTTGAGAAATTGAAAGCGACTCATGAGGATCTTCAAAAAGAGAATGAGTCATTTCGCGCTCAACAGATCAGTCCCGCTCAGGATGGATTTGAACCACCGTGCTTATAATGCATTGAGCGTGATAACGCTGCCTCTGTTGCTGAATGTTCCACTGCTGCTACTGTTGCTCTGTCTTCAACTACTGATGTGGTAACTAACCCCTCATCTGAGGATACCACTACTATTGCTGATGAAAATGCTAGGTTGAATACATTGCTTGAAACAGGGATGTATAAAAGTCTGAAAGGGCATCAGACACTTTGTGATGTCCTCAAAAAGCAGATTCTAAACCGAAACCCTAGGAAAGAGGGTGTTGGGTTCGAGAGGAAAATGAATGCTGATGGTTCCTACTAGAAGCCTGAGCAGTATCCCAAAACCACATGGGTTGCTGCAAAGGAACCTTCAGTGGATCCATCCACTTTATCTGGCTTTACCTGTGCTAATCCTATTATCATTGATGAATCCTTTGATGCAAACTATAAACTGTTCAAAAATCAGAATGGTGAAGTGTTTGCCAGGTATATTGGTACTAACTGCAGGAATGGACCGCCAATGAAGAAGATCTGGGTTCCCAAAAGCTGTCTTGAGAATCTTCCTGTGAATGTTGTCATGACACCACCAGGGAAGAAGACAAACCCCAGACCAAAGGCGTCACATGGTCCAACGACTTCATACGGAAACAGGACTCACCCGAGTCACCCTAACGCCAATGTTTTGCAGGGAAATCATACTCAAACTTATGAATATGAGCGCGTGTCTTCAACCCGCTATGTTCATAGTACTAAGAACTTTTCTGCTTATTCATATGAGTATCATTCATCTCCTGCAAGGCTATTTGCTAGGGATCAAAGCCAAAATTCTCAGATGCTGCACTTAGACTCATTGCTTCTAAGCCACCCCTAAAGATGTGGGTGGTGAAGAAGAACTAACTCTCTTTTGCAGAACATGGTCTCCAGCCAGCAATCAAAGGCATCCGATATTATTGCTGGGGACCTAAAACACAAAGGGACGCATGATAAAATGACTTACTATGTATTCCACATATGAATCGCTTACCTGTCATACTATGTGCTAACTTTCATCTATGTTGTGATTATCCAAGTGTGCATCAACTGCTTATGCTTCACAACATACATTGTGAAGCCTATCCTCCTAACTGCACTGTAGGGCATGTCACCAAAAGCTTCAGAATGGATTATTGACAGCGGATGCACTAATCATATGACTAGTGATCGAAGTCTTCTCATGGACTCAACCTTACGTCCATCTGACAAGAGTCAAATCACATTTGCTGACACTGGTAAAGGCAAGGTATTGGGTCTAGGTAGAGTTGCAATCTCAAAGAATCAACACATGGATAAAGTGATGCTTGTTGAATCCCTTGGATTCAACTTAATGTCTGTCTCAATGCTTTGTGACTTAAACATGATTGTGATATTTGGAAAATATCGTTGCCTTGTACTAATGGAATCTGACAAGTCTCTAGTCTTTGAAGGGTATAGGAAAGGTGATCTATACATGGTAGATTTCTCAGCAGGTCCACAGCTTGCCGTATGTCTTCTTGTAAAAGCTTCAGAATGCTGGCTCTGGCATCGAAGGCTGGGGCATGCTGGCATGAGGAACTTGCTCACTCTCGTCAAGAAGAAGCATGTCATAAGCATCGAAGGTGTCAAGTTCAAGAAATATCATTTGTGTGGTGCTTGCGAAGCTGGGAAGATGACGAGGGCCAAGCACCCCTCGAAGACAATCATGATGACATCTCAACCCTTTGAGCTGTTGCACATGGACTTATTTGGCCCTACTCACTACTCCACCCTCACAACAACGGCGTGTCTCTATGGCTTTGTCATTGTTGATGACTACTCAAGATATACATGGGTGCACATAATTCTCTACAAGACTGAAGTACAAGATGTCTTCAGACGATTCACCAATCGAGCAATGAACAATTATGGCGTCAAGATCAAGCATATCAGAAGTGATAACGGCACTGAATTCAAGAACACCGGCCTTGATCTTTATCTGGATACAATGGGAATCACTCATGAATTTTCTGCTCCATATACACCTCAGCAAAATGGCATTGTTGAGCGCAAGAACAGAACCCTCATTGAGATGGCTCGAACAATGCTCGACGAGTACAAGACACCAAGAAAGTTCTGGCCTGAAGCTATTGATACAGCTTGTCACATCATCAACCGTGTCTACATCCATAAGCTTCTGGGAAAAACATCCTATGAGCTCCTTACTGGCAAGAAGCCAAATGTCAGCTACTTCAGAGTCTTTGGTGCTAGGTGCTGGATCAAGGATCCCCATCACAAGTCAAAATTTGAACCCAAAGCTCACGAAGGCTTCATGCTTGGATATGGAAAGGATTCGCACTCTTACAGAGTCTTCAACCTCTTCCACTACAAAATCGTTGAAACAGTGGATGTGCGATTTGATGAAACCAATGGTTCACAATGAGAGCTCCTGCCAAGCACACTTGATGAAACTCCTTCCAGTGAATCTATCAAACTGATGGGAACTGGTGAAATCATGCCCTCTGAAGCACAGCCTGAAGAGGAACTTATCATTTCTGCACCAAAACAACCTGAAGACAATGCTCAGACAGAAGACAATACTTCCAATGATGACAATGATCAGCATGAGCAAGGTCTTCGTCCAGTTCATCCTCGTGTTGCAAATGAAGTACAAATTGAGAAGATAATTGATAGCATCAACGCACCTGGTCCGCTTACTTGATCAAGAGCAACACAGTTAGCAAATTTCTGTGGGCATTTTTCATTTGTATCAATATCTGAACCCAAGAAAGTTGCTGAAGCCTTTTTGGAACCTGAATGGTTTCAAGCCATGCAAGAAGAACTTCAACAGTTCAAGCTGAATAATGTTTGGGAACTTGTCAAGTGCCCTGACCCTCGCAAGCATAACATTATTGGCACAAAATGGATATATCGGAACAAACAAGATGAGCATGGTCAAGTTGTCAGAAACAAAGCACGTCTTGTGGCTCAAGGATATACTCAAGTTGAAGGAATTGACTTCGATGAAACATTTGCTCCTGTTGCTAGGCTTGAAGCTTTTCGCATACTGCTAGCCTATGCTAATCATCACAACATCTGAATGTGAAGAGTGCATTTCTCAATGGCAAGATTGAAGAAGAAGTATATGTTGCTCAACCACCTGGCTTTGAAGATCCAAAACATCCTGATATGGTGTACAAGCTAAACAAAGCATTGTATGGACTCAAACAAGCTCCTCGCACATGGTATGATACGATCAAAGACTTCCTGAAGAGCAAAGGCTTCAAACCAGGATCCCTCGATCCCACACTCTTCACGAAGACATATGATGGCGAACTGTTTGTGTGCCAAATATATGTGGATGGCATTATCTTCGGCTGCACCAACCAGAAGTATAATGATGAGTTTGGATACATGATGCAAGAGCAATATCAGATGTCCATGATGGGTGAGCTGAAGTTCTTCCTTGGTCTTCAAATTCGTCAGCAAAGAAATGACATCTTCACATCTCAAGAAAAATATCTCAAAGATTGCCTGAAGAAGTTCGGCATGTAAGATTGCAAAGGTTACACGACGCCAATGCCAGCCAAACACCACCTTGGTCCCGACGACAATGGTAAAGAGTTCGATCAAAAGGTATACCGCTCCATGATTGGTTCTTTACTTTATCTGTGTGCATCTAGGCCAGATATTATGCTTAGTGTTTGCATGTGTGCTCGATTCCAAGTGGCACCAAAGGAATCGCATCACTTAGCTGTGAAGCGAATTCTTAGATATTTGGCTTACACCCCAACACTCGGATTATGGTATCCAAAGGGCTCATGGTTTGATCTAGTTGGATTCTCGGATGCTGATTATGCTGGTGACAAGGTGGATCACAAGTCTACATCAGGCACATGTCATTTTCTTGGTCGATCACTTGTCTGTTGGTCTTCAAAGAAGCAGAATTGTGTATCACTCTCAACTGCTGAATCTGAATACATTGCTGCTGGATCTTGTTGTGCTCAGCTTCTGTGGATGAAGCAAACTCTCAAGGACTATGGCATCAACCTGAAACAAGTACCTCTCTTCTGCGACAATGAAAGCGCCATCAAGATTGCCAACAATCCAGTTCAGCACTCGAAGACAAAGCACATTGAAATTCGTCATCACTTTCTCAGAGATCATGTCATGAAGAAAGATATCGATATCATTCACGTCAACACTGAAGAGCAACTTGCAGATATCTTCACAAAGCCCTTGGATGAGAAAAGGTTTTGCAAGTTACGGTGTGAGCTAAATATCTTGGAATCCTCTAATGTCCTGTGATCAGGCACACATCCTAACACTTATGCATGTTGATGACTTAGATGTGCAACACACGAAGTAAGGTATATCTTCAATCAATGAAGACTTACTTTCTGAGTGTGAATACATTGACGTGGAATTTGACTTCGGAGCGCCACGATAATTGTGCGCCGTGTCTGGGTCTAATACTTCCTATACGGTGGGTAACGCCACCACCAAATTGCTCTGTTTGAAGTGTTTCACTCATGGCGTTATTTTTGCAAAGACTTCGCATTTGGTTTGTCTTCAGTTTCAATTTATCTTCATGATTTTCTGCGCTATGATGATTTGATTGCATATATATATACTAGTGTTATGTCCTCTACAGCATTCACTTATAGCTATGTCTTCAAGTTGAATCTTTTTGAACTAAGTGAATGTGATCGGACCCTAACCTCTCTATGCTTTCTATCTCCAACTCTATCTGTCCAAATCATATGCATTCTATTGAAACTGTCGAATGTCTTCTCTGCATCCTAGTCAGCAGAAGACACAGAGACAAACATCAAGTCCTATTTAAATGATTCATCTTTATTGTCAATATCCGAAGAAGCCGGAACAACCATCCGACAAACTTGGCGGGCGTGGGAACGTGGGACAACTCTAAGTATGTTGCATGCTTGCCACGTGTCCCACGGATGTGAACAGATAGGGGCACCTGCGTAATTGCGCTGTGCCACACACCTACTTATAAATACGTGTCCCCTGCGGTAAAGAAATCCTTCTTCCACCTCATCAAAACCCTAGCGCCACCGCTAGCTCTCGACGACACCGGCGACGAAGCGCTTAGCTGCCGCGACTTCTCCGACGCCGTCCTCACGCCGGCCGCGGACATTGTCCTCTCCGCCATCGCCGTAGGTGTCCTCCGTCGCCAAGTTAGGGCACGGTGGGCTGAACTGCTCGGTCTCCTATTCATCCCATCTAGCAGTTCTTCGTGCGGTAATTATAACTCTATTTTTACCACCTTTTTGATCTTCATAGATTCATCCTATTTACCGAAAGTGGTTTCTACCTACTCAATGTTAGATCTATTCTGTCTGCATCTCATAATGCCTAGTCTATTCACTTAGATTTCCTATCTAGTTTGATTCCTCACTTGTACTTATTCACGGATTGGTACAAATCTGGAACCAACTCACCTCATATAAGTGAATGTCTTCGCATCATGAGGTCAGTGTCTTCAAACTGATTTATCTTCAAAATCTTCTGAGAATGCATATGACCTCTTCCCCTTCCCTCGCATCTCTAATGCTGTCACATGTACATGTCCGTGGGAGAATCCCTAGGTTCTCATAGTCTGCATTCGTTTGCAGAATTCTTACAGCAACACATTGATTCTCCTGAAGCCAGTTCCTGTCTGACCAGCAAGCGAAAGCCTTTGAAGCCTTTGAACATATTAAAACCATTCAGTTTGAAGTTCATGGCTGCAGAAAAATCAGTAAGGAAGGGTGGCAGACAGCGTCATGGGGGAACTTCAAAGGATCTGCCTGATGATCTTGCAGAAATATATAAAACAGATCCTGAAGAAGATTACAATCAGAGCAAGACTCGAATCCAATGGATTTGACGCTATTGGGCTGAACAGTGGTACAAGTACAAGTTTGTGACCCTGGAGTACGCAGAGAAAAATGCTATCAAGATCCCTTGGGGTGATATTCTCTATCGAGGCCTTCCCCCCAAGAACAAAGCTGAAGCCATTGCGCAAGAATTCTATCCTTGCATGGTCCATGGACCACAGCCTGAAGAAGCCGACCCATCATCATTGCTCTGGTGTCGTGACGACAATCTCTTCAAGCGCAACTTCTAGTTTGCTAAGGCTTCGGCAAAGGAAAACAAGAAGTCATGGGGATTAGACTTCAATCCTGGCCCCTCTGCTCCCCGTGATGATGGCACACATGAAGCTGAAGAAAACAGAATTGGCCCCTTTGCAAACCTTGATGGCCTCATCTCCTACATCTTGGTACAAGGTGCCAAAGTGGATCATTCTGACAATGATGCTGATTCTGATGAAGCCCCAGCTCCTACTCCAAGGCCGCAGAAGCCAAAGAAGATTAAGGCTTCATCATCAGCTGCACCTCCAAAAGCTTCTCGTGTGAAGCCACTAGCAACTGCACCTCCTAAAGCCAGTGTGCAGTCTGAAGATCTTTCACGCATCTCCAAGAAGACGGAGAAGAAAAAGAAAATCGTCAAGAGTACTGATCAGGCTTTGACTCCTGCTGCTATTCTGCGTGAAGAGCCCATTGATCTGTCCAGTGATGAAGATCTTGTTGATGATGCCCTTGAGCAACTGATAAAGAGCAAGGAAGAAGCAGAAATCTTCAACAACTTGCCTCTCTTTGATGTGGCAATCATCCATAACTTCATTGATGAGTGGTTCGACTCCCCCAATCTAAGCTTTGAAGATTTGCAGCTTCCCATTGGCCTCAGCGTCTCTTTCAATGGCGCCATTGCTTCTGAGCTACCTCTTGCTCAGCGCATCATTGAGCTGAAGAACAAAATTGATTATGAGAAGGCTCAATTCAAGAAGCATGTGGCGAAGCTCAATGTTCAAGATGTCAGAAACTTCAAGCTCATGCTGCATGAGCTTAAAGAAGCTTTTCTGAAGAAGCGCCAAGAAGCTCAAGGCTCTCGTGAGCGCATGAAGAGTTTGGCTGATAAGTGTGTGCTTGCCTACAATGAGGCTGAGAAGCGCAAGTCACTTGGCCGTCCTGGCATTGACCCCAGGATGGCTGCAAAGAAAAAGAAGAAGCTTCCTGCTGACCAGCCTGCACCTTCAAGCCAAGAAGCCCCTCGCATTATCTTCCCAAGCAGCATGACTGGCTCGAAGCCAAAGGTCACCACAACCGCTTCAGAACAAAAGAAGACGAGGGCTGCCGAGGCTGAAGCCAGAAAGAGGAAGAATACTGAAGCCTCCGATGTCGCTCCCTCCAAGAAGAAGCGCAAGACCAAGAAGAATCGGGCTGCTCCCACAGAGCCCCTTGTTGTTGAACCCATCTCAATGGTTCGTCCTGCATCTGCATCCCAAGAACTTCGCATGATTGTTCATGAGCCTGCTTCCACAGAGGCTCCTGAAGCTGAAGATATTCCAGCAGTTGATCCCACCGCTGCTGAAGACATTGGTCATCATGACAATGTTGAAGATGATGAAGTTCTTCCTCAAATTGAATATAATGTGGTATCATCGCCTGTTCGTACAAATAGCGAAATCATCAGCATTGGTCGTCCTCTGACGCCAATTGCTCAGGATGCTTCATGGGCTGATCACCCGCAAGAACAAGATTCCCCAAGTACTCCCCAACAACAACAAGTCACACCATCCGTGCAAATTGAAGAGGATGAGGACCTGCCCACTCCATCTCCAAAGGCGTCGCCTGTACTGCAAAGGCTTCGCAAAGGACCAAGGCCTCAAGCCCCTCTTCCGAGCGTTCCAGAAGGAGAAGTGCACCATCAACCTGTTGCACGTCAAGTGTTTTCAGAAGCCACTCCTGCTGTGAATGTCTCTGAGTCTGAAGCACCAGCTGCTGAAGACAATCCGGCTGCATCAGCCGATGACCAACGTCAAGAAGAACGTGTCCCTACTCCCCGCATTCCAGAAGAAGAAGTTCATGAAGTGAATGTGTCTGTGCCTGACCCTCCAGCTCAGCAAGTGGAGTTTGAAAATGTTGAAGCTGCCACCACCAACGACAATGAAGCCGATGACCTTGTCATGGCTGACGCTAATGTGGATCTTGAACCAACCAGTGTGCCTGAAGCTAATGAGGCCACTGCACCTGAAGCTAATGAGCCAACTGCTCCTGAAGCACCTGTTGTGCAGCCTGAAGCCTCAGCTGTTGCCCCTGCTCCAGTTCCTCCACCAAGGCCCCATACAGTTGAGCAAGCATACAGCCATGGCGAGCTAATCACAGTAAGATGGCCCATTCTGGTACCTCCGCCTACTCCCTCTGGACCTCAATTTGATTATCATGTTGAGCATAGGCCTTAGGTCCAGAAGCCCAAGACAAGACTGCCAAGGTTTCTAGGTACTGCAAACTCACCAGGGTCCTTCAATGCAAATGGCTTAAAAAGCCACAATACCTTCTTTGACAGCGCCAAGAACCCTTACTCAAAGCCAAGGATATCATCAAATCGGTTCTGGAGCTATCAGCAGAGAAGCTATTACTCCTGTGTTTTGTATGATCAAGGGCGCATTTTCCCTCATATGCGCCTCGACACTGAAGCCATTACTGGACTTCCCTGCTTAGAAGAAGCACTTGACTGCTTTCGTGATGCTGTTCTGCTCAACTTTGTGACAGACAAAGAACACTGGAATGAAGAGCTATTGCTTCAATTCTATGCTACACTCCACATTCGCGGTTATAACCGAGATACGAAGACATGGGTTCTCGAGTGGATGACAGGAAATGTTCATCATGAAGCCAAAGCTCTCGACATCATTGAGCTTACAGGCCTATCCACTCCCCGAGGACTCTATGAAACTGGTTGTCAAAATCACCGCAATGCTCTGGAAAGCATCTTCCATAAGCCTGAACCCAATATGAGTCAGATGTTGAGCATGATGAAGCCTTTGCCATCTGACGCTGAATATCCAACAGAGTTCTTTGTTGAAGATCTTGAGTATCTGCCACGCACAATATATCATATTATCAGGCGAACTCTATGGCCTATCAAAGGACATTCATCAGCGGCAAAGCTTGAAGGAGCTATGAAGACTTTGGTCTTCTACATTCTCAATGGCATCAACTTCAATGCGCAAGATTTCTTCATCAGGCAACTGGCTGCATCTGGATCTGACCTCTTCGGACTGAAATTCTATGCTCCATGGGTCATGCGCCTCATCAAGCGACACTCTGCTGTCAACTATCAACCTTCTGCTCGCAATCATGTGATTTTTCTACCAGAGGTTGATATGTCAGTTGAAGCTATATACCCTGAACCGGCCAAGAAGCCTCTTTGTCTTCAGAATGTCGAGCACCAAAGCTTCACTCAACCCATTGAAGGTGTTCAAGCAGCAACACGAATCTATCCATTGGCTGGAAATACTCGTCTGCCTCATTGAGCACCTACTGAAGCCACTGAAAGCACCATTGCCCAAAGGCCTCGGAAGCGTTCTCGCGTTCTCAACGACCGAGAACTTCTTGTGGCCCTTCATCAGAAACAGGATAAACATCACTTTTGGCTCAAAAGACAGATGCAAAGCCTCTTGGTGGATGTCAATCGCATTCGTAAACTTGCCACCAAGAATGCCTTTGTTGCTCATGAAACTTGCCGACGATCATGGAAGAGCCTGACCCTGCTTAGTGCTGAAGCAGATCTTCAAGACGATGGCTTCAATGAACGATTCCAGTTTGACTCCACTCCTCCACGAACTGCTGTCCTACGTCGCACTCCATCTCTTGAAGACTCTGAATATTCTTCCTCCGCGGCAACTGTCAATGCCAGAGTGATCGATGATGAAGATGATGCTACTTCACCACCTCCTACTACTGCACGCATCGACACTGCACCAAGTTTGTCTACACTACCAACCAACGACGATAACCCTGCTGCTTCACCTACTCATGAGGACAAGTAGATGCTCTATGTCTTCAAACCTTTTTGGTCCTTACTGACAAAAGGGGGAGAAGCGTATGAGTTGACAGTCTTCAAGCGGGTTCATATGGGCGGTTGCATTATATTTTGCCTCGTGCTTACAACTCTTGCTTTTTAAAACATTTGGTTCGTTGAGTTGTAACACCTAAACTTGATGGTCGTCTGCTACTTATTTACTTTACTGTGATGCGATGATAAATTCCGCATGTGCGATGATAACTTCCGCACTTAGATCATCCTGCAGACGTCCATTTTTCATTATGCATGTCATCCTATATGCTATATCATTTCATGCATGATGAATTATCTTCATAAGTTGAAGTGGATCTCCACAAGTACAACCTGCCATGTGCATTTGCATTCCAGAAGCAAAATTACTTATATGCACATCTTCAGGGGGAGCCCTTGCTACTTATGAAGACAATTTCCTATCCTTTACAATTTCACATACTTTATCCCCGTTGAAAACTTCAACCAGTTTGTCATCAATCACCAAAAAGGGGGAGATTGTAAGTACATCTAGTGCCACCCCTAGTTGGTTTTGTAGTATTGACGACAAAGTTGGTTGAGGGACTAATGCGTTTGTGAGAATTGCAGGATAACGCAGGTAGTGTCCCTCATTGATTCGGTTTACCTACCGGAGATGACCCCTAAAAATGTATGAAGACATTGAAGACAATGGTGGTATGAGAAGATATTCATATTGAAGACTATGACATGAGAAGACATTGCGTGAAGACTATGGAGCGCGAAGACTGTGTGGCTTCGTTGTTTCCTTTTCTTCTTTGTTGAGTCATAGGAACCACCGTACTGTTAAGTGGGGTCCAAGTGAACTAAGTCAGAGTGACTGAAGTGATACTCAACCCAAATCCTATGTCTTCGAGCGAAGACAATGAGAGCAAATCTTATCCAGAGCTGGATGAGTCAGCTTTGCTTGTAGCCCAAGTAAAGTTGCCGCGTGTGTTTGAAATCTGACCGTTGGAACACGTGTCAGTTCCTTAGTGACCCAGGGTCATTTCGGACAAATCAGGTCGGGTTGGCTTGTGGCTATAAATAGCCCACCCCCTACACCATAAATTGGTGGCTGCTCAGAGTTAGTTTACGACTTTTGTCGTTTTGAGAGCAACCCACCTCGAAGCCTTTGAGAGAGAAATCCTTGCGAGGACAAAGCCCAAACACCCAGAGCCAAAGAGTGTTAGGCATCACTGAAGTCTTTCTGTCTGTGTGACCTGAAGACTTATTACACTTGAGGACTGTGTATCCTCCAGCCGGTTAGGCGTCGCGTTCTGAGCATCCAAGAGTCATTGTGGATTGCCGGGTGAACAAAGTCTGTGAAGGTTCGGAAGTCTACCTTGAAGACTTACCAGAGTGATTGGGCGAGGACTAAGTGTCCTTAGCTTAAGGGGAATAAGGTGAAGACACGGTCTTCTGAGTTGAATCTCAGCCTCCCTAACCAGACATACAGTTGTCACAGCAACTGGAACTGGTCCAACAAGTCCTGTGTCTTCAACAAGTGACTGGTTCTATCTCTTCCCTCCTTTAGTTTGAGTTTCTCTTCGTGAAGTCATTGCTTATCTGTCTTATCTGATTGACTTCATTGCTTGACTACTATTGTTGATTGGCTTCATACTATCTTCCATCCTGATCCTACTACCTAGCTGCTATTAGTCTTCGTACGTTAACGCTATTGCATACTTGACTATGGCTTGCTTGTTGTAGTTTATCTTCCGCTGCATATCAATTAGGTCATTTCTATTGTTTGTCTTCGAAACTTCCACGTTTTGAAGACTTTGATAAAAATCGCCTATTCACCCCCCCTTCTAGTCGATAACTAGCACTTTCACTTTCCTTCCAAAAATAACTTCTCCAGTTGATTTCGTTCCGTTTTGACTCCGTGTGATATTCCTTTTCCTCGAAACACTAAAATAGGCATAAAACAGCAAATCTGGGCTGGGCCTCCGGTTAATAGGTTAGTCCCAAAAATAATATAGAAGTGGATAATAAAGCCCAATATTGCCTAAAACAGTAGAGAAAGTAGCATGGAGCAATCAAAAATTATAGATACATTGGAGACGTATCAAGCATCCCCAAGCTTAATTCTTGCTCGTCCTCGAGTAGGTAAATGATAAAAAAGAATTTTTGATGCGGAGTGATACTTTGGCATAATTTCTATGTAAAACTTCTTAATTGTGATATGAATATTCAGATCTGAAAGATTCAAGACAAAAGTTCATAATGACACAAAAATAATAATACTTCAAGCATACTAATCAAAGCAATCATGTCTTCTCAAAATAACATTGCAAAAGAAAGTTCATCCCTACAAAATCATATGGTTAGGCTATTCTTCATTTTTGTCACACAAAGATGTTCCCAACTTCTATACCCCCGATGACAATCCAAGCAATTGTTTCATACTTAAATAATCTCAAACTTTTTCAACCTTCACGCAATACATGAGCGTGAGCCATGGATATAGCACTATGGGTGGAATAGAATATGATGATGGGGATTGTGTGGAGAAGACATAAAAGGAGAAAGTCTCACGTTGACGAGGCTAATCAACGGGCTAAGGAGATGCCCATCAATTGATGTCAACATGAGGAGTAGGGATTGCCATGCAACGGATGCACTAGAGCTATGAATGCTCAACAAAAGAAAACTAGTGGGTGTGCATCCAACTCGCTTGCTCATGAAGACCTAG
This sequence comes from Triticum dicoccoides, assembly GCF_002162155.2. NCBI lineage: Eukaryota > Viridiplantae > Streptophyta > Magnoliopsida > Poales > Poaceae > Triticum > Triticum dicoccoides. The sequence continues at coordinate 278,746,767 of NC_041389.1, forward strand.
GGCATTTGAGGAAGCCCATGATAGGAATATACAAGCCAAGTTCTATAATGAAAAATTCCCACTAGTATAAAAAGACAACTTATGAGACTCACTACATGAAGAACAAGGTGCTACTTTGAAGCACAATATATGAGACTCACTATATGAGGAACAAGGTGCTACTTTGAAGCACAAGTGTGGAAAAAGAGATAGTAGCATTGCTCTTTTTTTTCTTTTTTGGGCCTTTTTTTTATTTTGGCCTTTCTCTTTTTTTATTTGGGCAATGCTCTAATAATGATGATCATCACACTTCTTTTGATTACAACATAAGGATTACAACTCGAAACTTAGAACAAGATATGACTCTATATAAATGCCTCCGGCGGTGTACCGGGATGGTGCAATGAATCAAGAGTGACATGTATGAATAATAATGCATGGTGGCTTTGCCACAAATACGATGTCAACTACATGATCATGCAATGGCAATATGACAAAAGTAATGTATGTTATGATGATGATGATGGAAGTTGCATGGCAATATATCTCGGAATGGCTATGGAAATGCCATAATAGGTAGGTATGGTGGCTGTTTTGAGGAAGATATAAGGAGGTTTATGTGTGATAGAGCGTATCGTATCACGAGGTTTGGATGCACCGGCGAAGTTTGCACCAACTCTCAAGGTGAGAAAGGGCAATGCACGGTACCGAAGAGGCTAGCAAAGGCGGAAAGGTGAGAGTGCGTATAATCCATGGACTCAACATTAGTCAAAAGAACTCATATACTTATTGAAAAAATTTAGAAGTCATCAAAAATCAAGTACTACGCACATGCTCCTAGGGGGATAGATTGGTAGGAAAAGACCATCGCTCGTCCCCGATCGCCACTCATAAGGATGCACAAGCCAAGTACACTTCATGTTTCAAATTTGTTACATAACTTTAACCATATGTGCATGCTACGGGACTTGCAAACTTCAACACAAGTATTTCTCAAATTCATAATCACCCAACTAGCATGACTTTGATATTATCACCTCCATATCTCAAAACAATTATCAAGCATCAAACTTATCTTAGTATTCAATTCACTCAAAAGAAAGGTTCACATATCTTGAACACCAAGTATATTAACATTAAGCAAATTACCATGCTATTAACGACTCTCAAAATAATCTAAGTGAAGCATGAGAGATCAATAGTTTCTTTAAAACAAATGCACCACCGTGCTCTAAAAGGTATAAGTGAAGCACTAGAGCAAAAACAAACTACTCCGAAAGATATAAGTGAAGGTCAATGAGTAGCTAAATAATTATGCAACTATGCGAAGACTCTCTCTCATTTAATAATTTCATATCTTGATACTTTATTCAAACAGCAAGCAAAGCTAAATAAAACATTGCAAGGATAGCACAACTCATGTGAAGAAGCAAAAACTTAGGCTCAACCGATACCAACCGATAGTTGTTGAAGAAGAAAGGTGGGATGCCTACCGGGGCATCCCCAAGCTTAGATGCTTGAGACTTCTTGAAATATTATCTTGGGGTGCCTTGGGCATCCCCAAGCTTGAACTTTTGTGTCTCCTTAATTCCTCTCATATCATGGTTTCTCTTTTTATCAAAAGCTTCATTCACAACAAACTCATCAAGAACTCGTGAGATAGGTTAGTATAAACCAATGCAAAACCTTATCATTTTATACTGTAACAAATCACTAACATTATTATTCAACATTGCATACTAAATTTCTCTGCATATTTAACACTCCTATCCTCAAATAGAATCATTAAACAAGCAAACATATGCAAACAATGCAACCATAACAGCAATCTGCCAAAACAGTACAGTCTGTAAAGAATGTAAGAGTCATCATACTTCCCTAACTCCAGAAATTATGAACTAAAATTCCCACTGTAATAAATTTATCATATCTCAATATGCAAAAAGATTCAACATTATACCACTCTCTTACTTTTCTAGGGAATTTTTGCAACAGCGGTAAACTTTCTGTTTTCAAACAGCAACATGTATACTAGCAAAATAAGCATGGCAAAGGCTATCCTTGACTTTTTTATTGAAACTAAAGATGCAAAACATTATTATAACTAACAGCAAGCAAAAAATAACAAAAGGAAATGACGCTCCAAGCAAAACACATATCATGTGGTGAATAAAAATATCGCTCCAAGTAAAGTTACCGATGGACGAAGACGAAAGAGGGGATGCCTTCCGGGGCATCCCCAAGCTTAGGCTCTTGCTTGTCCTTGAATATCTTGGGGTGCCATGGGCATCCCCAAGCTTAGGCTCTTTTACACTCCTTATTCCATAGTCCATCGAATCTTTACCCAAAACTTGAAAACTTCACAACACAAAACTCAACAGAAAACTCGTAAGCTCCGTTAGTATAAGAAAATAAAACCACCACTTAGATACTGTAATGAACTCATTCTAGATTCATGATTGTGTAATATCTACTGTACTCCAACTTATCTATGGCTCATACCCTCCGATACTACTCATAGATTCATCAAAATAAGGAAACAACACATAGAAAATAGAATCTGTCAAAAACAGAACAGTCTGTAGTAATCTGTATCAAACATATACTTCTAGAACTCCAAAACTCCTACCAAATTAGGAAGTCCTAAGAAAATTTGGTACCAATCCATAGAAAAAAGAATCATATAAGAAGCACGTTTGTGTGAATTAACAAAACTAATTTACTGGGTGCAAAAGTTTCTGATTTTCAGCAGGATCAACACAACTATCACCCATCCTAAAGGTTCTACTTGGCATTTTATTGAAACAAAAGCTATAAAATATGATTACTACAGTAGCATAATCATGTGAACACACAAAAACAGTAAGGATAAGTATTGGGTTGTCTCCCAACAAGCGCTTTTCTTTAATGCCTTTCTAGCTAGGCATGATGATGAAAATGATGCTCACATAAAAGATAAGAATTGAAACATAACGGGAGCATCATGAAGCATATGACTAGCATTTTTAAGTCTAACCCACTTCCTATGCATAGGGATTTTGTGAGAAAACAACTTATGGGAATGATAATCAACTAGCATAGGAAGGTAAAACAAGCATAGTTTTAAAACTTGAAGCACATAGAGAGGAAACTTGACATTATTGCAACTCCTACAAGCATATGTTCCTCCCTCATAATAATTTTCAGTAGCATCATGAATGAATTCAACAATATAACCAGCACCTAAAGCATTCTTTTCATGATCTACAAGCATAGAAAATTTACTACTCTCCTCATAAGCAAAATTCTTCTCATGAATAGTAGTGGGAGCAAACTCAGCAAAATAACTATCATATGATTGAAAATTAAGATCAAGATGACAAGTTTCATGGTTATCATTCTTATTTAAAGCATATGTGTCATCACAATAATCATCATATATAGGAGGCATGCTTTCATCATAGTAAACTTGCTCATCAAATATTGGGGGACAAAATATATCATATTCATCAAACATAGCTTCCCCAAGCTTGTGGCTTTGCTTATCATTAGCATCATGGATATTCAAGGAATTCATACTAACAACATTGCAATCATGCTCATCATTCACATATTTCATGCCAAGAATTCTATGTAATTCTTCTTCTAGCACTTGAGCACAATTTTCCTTTCCATCATTCTCATGAAAGATATTAAAAAGACGTAACGTATGAGACAAACTCAACTCCATTTTTTGTAGTTTTCTTTTATAAACTAAACTAGTGATAAAAGAAGAAACAAAAAGATTCAATTGCAAGATCTAAAGATATACCTTCAAGCGCTAACCTCCCCGGCAACGGCGCCAGAAAAGAGCTTGATGTCTACTACACAACCTTCTTCTTGTAGACGTTGTTGGGCCTGCAAGTGCACAAGTTTGTAGGACAGTAGCAAATTTCCCTCAAGTGGATGACCTAAGGTTTATCAATCCGTATGAGGCGTAGGATGAAGATGGTCTCTCTCAAACAACCCTGCAACCAAATAACAAAAAGTCTCTTGTGTCCCCAACACACCCAATACAATGGTAAATTGTATAGGTGCACTTGTTCGGCCAAGAGATGGTGGTACAAGTGCAATATAGATGGTAGATAAAGGTATTTGTAATCTAAAAATATAAAAACTGCAAGGTAACTAATGATGAAAGTGAGCGTAAATGGTACTGCAATGATAGGAAACAAGGCCTAGGGTTCATACTTTCACTAGTGCAAGTTCTCTCAACAATAATAACATAGATAGATCATATAACAAGCCCTCAACATGCAACAAAGAGTCACTCCAAAGCCACTAATAACGGAGAACAAACGTAGAGATTATGGTATGGTACGAAACCACCTCACAGTTATTCTTTCGGATCGATCTATAAAAGAGTTCGTACTAGAATAACACCTTAAGACACAAATCAATCAAAACCCTAATGTCACCTAGATACTCCATTGTCACCTCAAGTATCCGTGGGCATGATTATACGATATGCATCACACAATCTCAGATTCATCCAACCAACATAAAAGTACTTCAAAGAGTGCCCCAAAGTTTCTATCGGAGAGTCAAGAACGTGTGCCAACCCCTATGGATAGGTTCCCAATGTCACGAAACCCGCAAGTTGATCACCAAAACATACATCAAGTGTTCTCATAAAAGACTCAATCCAATAAGATAACTTCAAAGGGGAAACTCAATTCATCACAAGAGAGTAGAGGGGGAGAAACATCATAAGATCCAACTACAATAGCAAAGCTCGGGATACATCAAGATCGTGCCATAGAGGGAACACGAGAGAGAACACGAGAGAGAGAGAGAGATCAAACACATAGCTACTGGTACATACCCTCAGCCCCGAGGGTGAACTACTCCCTCCTCATCATGGATAGCGCCGGGATGATGAAGATGGCCACCGGTGATGGGATCCCCCTCCGGCAGGGTGCCGGGAAGGCTCCCAAGAGGTTTTTGGTGGCTATAGAGGCTTGCGGCGGCGGAACTCCCGGTCTATCTTCTGTTCTGGAAGTTTTAGGGTACGTAGGTATATACGGGTGCAAGGGGTACGTCGGTGGACCTCCGGGGTGCTCACGAGGCAGGGGCGCGCCCAGGGGGGTGGGCGCGCCCCCCACCCTCGTGGGCAGCCCGGGACTCCCCTGATGTGCACTCCAAGTCTATCAGGTTGCTTTCCTTCCAAAAATAACTTCTCCAGTTGATTTCGTTCCGTTTTGACTCCGTCTGATATTCCTTTTCCTCGAAACACTGAAATAGGCATAAAACAGCAAATCTGGGCTGGGCCTCCGGTTAATAGGTTAGTCCCAAAAATAATATAAAAGTGGATAATAAAGCCCAATATTGCCTAAAACAGTAGATAAAGTAGCATGGAGCAATAAAAAATTAGAGATACGTTGGAGACGTATCACGCACAAAGACGCATGGAAGGCGTTGTTCAAGGCCTCCGAAGTACCTCCTCCCACATCTGAGGACCGCGGACTTCATGCCGCGCCCCTCCCCCCCGGTCTGGTGAGTTTTCTGACTACCACCGGATTCAGTTCTTCCCAATATATTCATGGGGGAGTCTTAAGTCATTGTGTGTGTGTTTGGTCGGGATTACATGGAGACACCGGAGCGGATTGACTGTCCGGCTCCGCTGCCAGAAGGTCCAGCCGATGCTCTCCTGGCGGAGATGCTAGTCCCGGCACCCTACAACGCACCGGAAAATAAGGCCCCAGGGGCCAGAAAGGGTCTCCGACGTAAGGTCGTACCGGACGCCTCGTCCGAGGACGACGAGGCACACTCCTCCCCCGAAGGGGAGGAAGAAGAGAGGCCGCCCCATTCGGAGACGATGGGGGACCTAGGAAGGCGGACCAGGGCACCGGGAAAGGCCCCCGGCGCAAGGCCGTCATACCCACGTCGTTCTAAGACAATGAGGCAGATTCCTCCCGCGAAGGCGGGGGGAAACACGAAGAAGTTCTGCCTCCCCGCACTGGGGAGGAGGAGAAGAGGAAAGCCGCCCCAGAGGGGGAGGCTAGGACGTCCAAGAAGGGAAAGGCGTCCCTTCCGGACTACTCCACCACGGCCGCTCATAGTGATGAAGAGTGGCTGCCCAAGGGGAAGCCCCTAGCGAGATTGTAAGTCTCCGCACTCTATTGTACTTTAGTGCGACTTTGCTTCATAGTCTTGTTATAACGCCGAACATATATGCAGTCCGGCCAGGGCCCATCCCGGGGTGTCGTCTTCGGATGGGTCTTTGAGTGATTCAGAGATGAACTCGCTCCCGACGGCCACCACTCCTCGACCTGCGGATGACACAGAGGTGTTGTCCCAAAGGCTCCCGGACCAGGGGGAGGTGACTCTGGAGACGTCCCAAGGTGGGATTCCAGACGCCGGGCACACGGGGTACAGGATCCCCACAGATCGTACCGATGAGAGCCGCAACCAGTCGGGCTCTCAGCCGGATACTGTGCCGAAACCTTCGATGGTTCCGGATTCGGGCAGGCGCCCCCCGTTAGGGAGGGCAAGCCGTCCGTGCCGATGACTTCTGTCACGCCAGAGGCGTGGGATAGTCTGCTGGAAGAGCTTCGCGACGCTTCCATGGATGACGAGCACCATACTCTTATGAGTGCGGTGATTCAGAAGGTTCTGTCTGCCAAGAGCGGACTAACCGAAGCCTGCACCAGCCTCCTGACGGGCTTTGAGGTAAGTAATAAAAATGTAAAATTATCACCCGATAGGTAGTAGCCCCTGATACTCTGTTTGGTGTTCGGAAAGAAGAGCCAAACGGAGGGTCAATTAAAATCCGCAGGAGTCTAATAGTAAGTCTGTATGTGAATAAGCAAGTTGTGCTGCTTGCCGCTGCTGTCCGCCAGCCGAGGTCGCCGGACTAAAACGGGACCTGGAGCAGGCGCAGGGAGAGCTCTGCCTCACGAAGAGGCAGCTCAAAGAGAACAAAGGTGAGTGAAACCCCGTTCGCGTATAATGAAGTATAGATGAAATTGGTTATTCTAACAACAAAGCGTCGTGACTTTGTAACAGGGGCCACCACCGAAGTGGCATCTCTGAAGAAAGCGTTGTCCGAGAACGAGGACAAGGCGGCTCTGGAGCGCAAGGAGTGCAAGAAGCAAGATGCTAGAGTGGGCGAGGTGCAGCAAGAGCTCCAGGAGCTCGGCAAAATGAGTCCTTGGAGCATGATCTTAAGATGAAAGAGACCGAGCTTGCGAAGGCCCTTGCGAGTGTGAAAGACGCCAAGGCCGAAGCCGAAAAGGCACAACAGGAAATCCAGGCGGCCAAGAAGATAGCGGTGGCTAAGACATTCTTTATGCAAAGCAAGCATGTGGAGGAGGCGTTTCTTTTACTTACTCGAATTCGGAGCTCTCCAGCGGCATTCGCAGATCTGCCACGCAGCGTATCAGATGCCGCGGAGTTCTACCGTGCCGAGGAGGGGAGCTCCACGGAGAAGCTGTTTTGGTCCTAGTATGCTGGGGCCGAACACCCAATGCCTCTGAGCGACCAACTGAAGCAGTTGGTTGAACTCCACAGGGCGGCTGAAGTGGCTATGAAAGATTTCATAGTCCATATGTGGCCTGGTGAGCCCCTGCCCACTAGCTACTTCGGCCTTATTAAGCGGATGGTAAATGCCTGTCCGCGGCTTGAAGTGATCAAGCGATCCGTTTGCATTGAGGGTGCCCGCCGGGCCTTTGCCCGTGCGAAGGTGCATTGGGGCAAGCTGGATGCGCAGAAGCTAGTGAAGGACGGGCCGCCGGAGGGCAAGGCGCATCGCTATCCCGAGAAATATTATGATTGCGTTATGAACGGCACTCATCTCGTAGCCGATGAATGTACCAAGGACAAGATCCTTGAGTAAATGTACTTCTGTCGTTGTTGTAATATAAAGATGAAGTTAGTTGTGCTATTTAGCACTGCTTGATTTAAAATATTACCTTCTGTGCGACTGTTTATAGAATTCTGAAAGTAGGCCAGTCATCGGCTTCCGCCCCCACGTAACTAGTACCGGGTGTTCCTGGAAAAATCCGGACACTCTTTATCCAATTTTTTGGTCCCTTAAGGAGGTATCCGGCGCAGCGAACAAGGCAATCGGACTATGCGGCTTCATAACTTTCACTTAGTCATAGAAGTCTACAATTTGAAATTTCGGCGAAGCCCCTAGAATTCGGAAGGCCGAATTGGGGCGCTATATACGCCTAAATCGGACAAGGCCGATTCCTCGCCTAAAGCGGAAAAAATCTTTAAGGATTTTAAGACCTCTCAAACAGCGACCAGCTCTCGCCGCATCATGCCGGTCAGTTTTCGGCTTTCTCTACTGAGGTTATCCTCCGGAAGAACCGGGACACAATCGCAGTAGTTCTCCCTACGCTACCTTAGCCAATATAACGGAACGTAAGGTACCAAAACAAGGGAGCCGGGCAAACCCAACTATTGACCCAAGACGTGATTCGGAGCTGATGCATATAGTGCTATAAGTTCGGGGTGCCGCACTATTGAAAGTGTTCGGACTTGTTTTACCATATTATGAGGCGCCATAAGAAGCCTGTGGCAAATTGATCGTGCCAAGGTGTACAGATGCAATATTAAATAAACATTTGCAAGAAAAATGCGCAAATAGGAATAATAAGTATTATCTCCCATTGATGAATAATACGTTTAAGCGTATGTTTACAATGGGTGCGTTTAAGCAGAAGTAAATAGGACTATTTAACATGTCCTATCCAAGGGCAGGTTGCATGTAGGTATATAAAACAGGTATAACGATCGTGAACAGATTCCACCTGGGTATTTCCTTTTGTGCGCAAAGCCTGTTGCCTCCTTGGTTTTCTCTCCTGTGTAAGTCCGACCATCCGTCTCTTCTAAAGAGGCTGCCCGAAAGCAGTGTCCTGAAAGATACAAAGGGAGGGTTATGAAGGTATGTTGCGGTTATACCGTACTGTTGACTGAGTCACTGTTGCGCCTCCGCCTATGCCCATGGTATTTTGAGTGCGTAATTGTGTACGCGTGGCACGAATGCTGCTTTGATGGGGCTTGAGCGGAGGCCGGAGTGCTAGTCGCGCTCTTGGCGTGCCTGATGATCCTGTTGCGGGGTGCTCCGGACTCGCTTAACGGTGCTCGAGGTTGTCATCGCCGGAGTGGTGGTTTGTCGGAGGAGGCCGCATTGTACTTCCGCCGCGAGGGCTGCAGTATGCTCTTCTGTCCGGAGAGAGCGGTCCATGTTTCCGTTGACTGTTATGACCCCGCGCGGTCCTGGCATCTTGAGCTTGAGGTATGCATAGTGTGGTACCGCATTGAATCTAGTGAATGCGGTTCATCCAAGCAGTGCGTGGTAACCACTACGGAAAGGGACGATATCAAAGATTAACTCTTCGCTTCGGAAGTTATCCGGAGATCCGAAGACCACTTCCAATGTTATAGAGCCCGTGCAACGGGCCTCTACTCCAGGAATTGCACCTTTAAAGGTGGTTTTGGTGGGCTTGATCCTTGAAGGGTCGATGCCCGTTTTGTGCACTGTGTCCTGATAAAGCAGGTTCAGGCTGCTGCCGCCGTCCATGAGGACTCGCGTGAGGTGGAATCCGTCGATGATTGGGTCTAGGACCAATGTGGCTGAGCCACCGTGACGGATGCTGGTAGGGTGATCCCTACGATCAAAAGTGATGGGACAAGCTGACCATGGGTTGAATTTGGGGGCAACTGGCTCCATCGCATAGACGTCCCGTAGTGCTCGCTTCCGTTCCCTCTTGGGAATGTGGGTGGCGTAGATCATGTCGACCGTTTTCACCTGGGGAGGAAATTTCTTCTGTCCCCTCGTGTTCGGACGCCGGGGCTCCTCGTCATCGTTGCTGTGCAGCCCCTTGTCCTTGTTTTCGGTGTTTATTTTACCAGCTTGTTTGAACACCCAGTAGTCTCTATTAGTGTGGTTGGCTGGCTTGTCCGGGGTGCCATGAATTTGGCACGAGCGTTCCAGTATGCGGTCCAGACTGGACGGTCCCTGATTGTTTCGTTTGAACGACTTCTTCTCCTGACCGGATTTGGATCAGCTGAATCCAGCATTGACTGCCGTGTCTTCCGTGTTGTCGCCGTTGTTCCATCGCTTATGTCTGTTGCGCCGTGGCTTGCCGTTATTGTCACAGACATCCAAAGTGCCAGAATGTGGCGTAGTGCTGCTGCAAGCCAACCAGCTGTCCTTGCCCATGCAAAAGTGGGTCATTTGTGTCGTGAGAGCTGCCATGGACTTGGGTTTTTCCTGGCCGAGGTGTCGGGCGAGCCACTCGTCATGGATATTATGCTTAAAGGCTGCCAGGGCTTCACGTCCGGACAGTCGACTATTTGGTTCTTTTTAGTTAGGAACCGAGTCCAGAATTTCCTTGCTGACTCTCCGGGTTGTTGAGTAATGTGGCTCAAGTCATGGAAGTTGTCGAGGAATGCGTCTTTCAGGTTTTCCCAACTGCCAATGGAGTTTGCGGGCAGGCTGTTTAGGCAGTGCTGGGCGGGTCCTTTGAGCTTAAGGGGAAGATACTTGATGGCATGTAGATCGTCTCTATGGGCCATGTGAATGTGGAGAAGGAAATCTTTGATCCATACTGCGGGGTCTGTTGTGCCATCGTATGATTCGATGTTTACGGGTTTGAACCCTTCTGGGAATTCATGATCCATCACTTCGTCAGTGAAGCAGAGGGGGTGTGCGGCGCCTCTATGCCGGGCTATGTGGCTACGCAGTTGGAATTGCTCTGGGTGGCTGTGTTCGGCCCGACCAGACTTGTTGATAGTGTATCCGGTGTGACGGTCATCGTCGCATGTTGGGGCGCGCCCCCGCGATCCGTAGATCGATCTTGGCTGTCCTACTTTGTTTTCTAGTATATTTGTAGGTCTTGCCTATTGCCCCGGGCCGTAGTGTATTGGCGTGGGGGTGCGGGCTGGTATTCGGGCTGATATGCCGTTTTATCCCGGCCACGAGGTGGTCGGTAAGCCGTGTGGCGCTCGAGTCCATGTTCCTCGGCTGCCAGGATTTCAATCCATCTATTTGTGAGCGGGTCTTGATCATCTTGGAGATGCTGCTGCTTCTTCTTCAGGCTCCTCGTAGTGGCCATAAGCCGACGCTTGAAGCGTTCCTGCTCGACGGGGTCCTCAGGCACGCCGAACTCGTCGTCGCCGAGGCTAATCTCGTCTTCGGAGAGGGGCATGTAGTTGTCCTCCTCCGGATATCCGTCTGTCGCCTGTTCGTCTGGGCTGACCTACCCATCTTCCTAATCGGCCTGCTCAAAGGCAGGCTGATCAGGGTTGTATTCCTCTTCGGCATCATCCGGATTGTTTTCGTCTCCTGGGCCGGTATTGCTGTGGCGGGTCTTGGAGCGGCGCCGACGACACCCATTCTTTGCTTTTCTCCCTGAGGGGTTATCCTCTGTTGCCTCATCGCCATTGGTTTCCTTCGGAGTGTCCACCATATATATATCGTATGAGGAGGTGGCTATCCACCGCCCTATGAGCGGTGGTTCTTGTTCTTCTCCTGCATCATCATCCATACCATCGATGTCTTCGGCGTCGAAGTCAAGCACGTCGGTTAGATCATCGACCGTGGCAATGAAGTAGGTGGTGGGTGGGCAACGAATTCCTTTGTCGCCCGCTTCCCACTCAAGCCGTACATAGTTCGGCCACGAGCCTCCTGACAAAGAGAGAGACTTTAACGATTTTAGCACCTCACCAAAGGGCGAGTGTTGGAAGATATCCGGTGCGGTGAACTCCATTACAGGATCCCAACCAGGTTTGGCGGGCTCAGGAGAGCGCGGACTGGAACCTACAGCCGGATACGAGTCCGGGGGTCCGGTGTCACAGGCTTCTTTGGGGGCGAGGCCTGTGTTCGGCTCTACCGCCGATGAGTGTGCGGCCTGCGGGGCGGGGTCCATCCCTCCGCCCTTAGGCAACACGGTCTGCTCCAGATTTAGGCTCGGGTCTGCCGTAGGGATGACATCCCGAGCATTGTCCGACAGCAGGTCTAAGCCGTGCTCATCGTGACCGTCTGGCGCTCCTGGCATAGGCCCGAATCCATTGAAGATCAAGTCTCCGCGGATATCAGCTGTGTAGTTCAGGTTTCCAAACCTGATCTGGTGGCCAGGGGCATAGCTGTCGATCTGCTCTAGATGGCCAAGCGAATTGGCCCGTAGTGCGAAGCCGTCGAACACGAAGATCTGTCCGGGGAGAAAAGTCTCACTCTGGACCGTGTTGTTGATGATGATTGAAGGAGCCATCGAGCCTTGCAGCGACGACACAGAGGAACTCTCAATGAAAGCACCAATGTCAGTGTCAAAACCGGCGGATCACGGGTAGGGGGTCCCGATCTGTGCATCTTAGGCTGATGGTAACAGAAAGCAAGGGACACAATGTTTACCCAGGTTCGGGCCCTCTCGATGGAGGTAAAACCCTACTTCCTGCTTGATTAATATTGATGATATGAGTAGTATAAGAGTTGATCTACCACGAGATCGTAGAGGCTAAACCCTAGAAGCTAGCCTATGATGATTATGATTGTGATGGTGATCGTCATCGGCCTTCTAAGGACCAACCTCTCCGGTTTATATAGACACCGGAGAGGGCTAGGATTTACACGGAGTCGGTTACAACGAAGGAAATATATTATCCGGATCGCCAAGCTTGTCTTCCACGAAAAGGAAAGTCCCATCCGGACACGGGAGTCTTGAGTCTTGTATCTTCACGCTCCAACAGTCCGGACGAAGTATATAGTCCGGCTGTCCAGATACCCCCTAATCCAGGACTCCCTCAAGGGTTACCCAGGCCCGCCTGCCTGCGGCCCAGCGCATGACTTCACCAACGGCCTGACGCGGCCTAGCTATAAGGCCCCATGAGCAAGATCCTCGCGAGGGCCCCCCGCCTCGTGAGGCGAACGCACCAAGACCTCCTGAGGGGCGGTCTATAGAGTCTGTCTCCCGAGGAGCGGAGATCTCTATGCAAGCCTCCCGCCTCACGAGGCGCGCAATGACGTGAGACATGACGACCAAGGCCAGGAAGGCGCCAACGGGCACATGCCAGGACAATTTCCATTCGGTGCTAAGGAGGCAAGGACAAGCATAGGTTCTCGAGGAATCCTCCAAAGGATTCCATTCCGGTGCAACAAGACAAGACCACGGGCTCGGCAGGGCGGAGGTCATCGCCGAGCCCACAACTGTGTCACGGCCAGAAGCTTTGTACGCAAAGACCACCTTTAGTCAGGATAGGGTGTATTCTTGTCCCCCTTCAAAATTGGCCACTGTGGTATCCCTTCCCGCCTAAGTTACGAGGGAAGAGGGCCAAGGCTAGTATAAGTATAGGCCAGTCTCCACCATAGAGAGGGATCAGTTCATTCTCACCCTCTAAGCCCTCGTGAGGCAGCTCGCCATTGTACTAGTTCATCCTCATCATCCTCACGGGGAAATCCACCACAAAGCAGGAGTAGGGTTTTACACCGCAAAGGTGGCCCGAACCTGGCTAAACCACCATGTCCACTTCTTCTTCCCGCTCGGCGCGTACTCGATGAGATCAGGCCGTGGGGGTGGCGAGCGAAGTGTCGTCGAGAAGTGAGGTCCTTCACACAAGCCCCAGAGTTCGAGCCTTGTTTGGGTCCGCGGAACCCCAGACTCCTTTATTTGGCGCGCCATGTAGGGGCGTGTTGAAGCCTCCATTTCTTCTCGACCATGCTCCGTCCTCGCTCCCCCGCATCCATGGCTGAAGCTCGCCGTGTCCGCGACGAGCACCGGGTCTCTCAGATGGTGTCGGTGGGCCACGGCGCCCCTCATCGCTCCGCTTCTCCGGTGGTCAACGCCGCCATTGACCCTACAGCTCACGAGTAGGAGGACTCATCGCTGCCGTCCTCCGTGCCGCGTGATGGTCGCACCGCCACTCCTTCCCTCACTCCCGCCACGGCCTTGTCTTCCCACGTCCGACGCGGGTCGGTGAACACGCAGGCTACGCTACTCATGGCGTGCGAGTTGCTACGCTACCGCCCCGTCAACGAGGGCTACGACACCTGGCTGGGCCGCATCACCGAGCTCATCAACGCCGCGGGCGGGGCCCCGGCACCCTCCCACTTGCTCTGCCCTCGCCATCTCGTGCGGGCGACATGGTTCATGGTGCACCTCCGCCTCCTCATATGCGCAGCACCGACGTCGAACAAAGGCGTGACGCGCGTCCGTGTGACCCATCGCATGGAGCCCTAGCGCCAGCTAGGGATGAGACCAGCTACCAGGTCATGCAGCGGCCGCAGTACGACATGCATGCGCTCCCCACTCCCTCGAGCTGATACGTCTCCAACATATCTATAATTTTTGATTGTTCCATGCTATTATATTACCCCTTTTGGATGTTTATGGGCTTTATTTTACACATTTATATCATTTTTGGGACTAACCTACTAACCGGAGGGCCAACCCATATTGCTGTTTTTTTGCCTATTTCAGTATTTCGAAGAAAAGGAATATCAAACGGAGTCCAAATGGAATGAAACCTTCGGGAGCGTGATTTTTGGAACAAACGTGATCCAGAGGACTTGGAGTGCAAGTCAAGAAGCAGCCGAGGCTCCCACGAGATAGGAGGGCGCCCCTTGTCTCGTGGGCCCCTCGGGCGACCACCGACGTACTTCTTCCTCCTATATAAGCCTACATACCCCAAAAACATCCAGGGGGCAGATGAAACACAATTTCCACCACCGTAACCTTCTGTATCCGTGAGATCTCATCTTGGAGCCTTCGCTGGCACTCTGCCAGAGGGGGAATCGACCATGAAGGGCTTCTACATCAACATCCTTGCCCCTCCGATGAGTTGTGAGTAGTTTACCACAGACCTACGGGTCCATAGTTATTAGCTAGATGGCTTCTTCTCTCTTTTTGGATCTCAATACAATGTTCTCCCCCTCTCTTGTAGAGATCTATTCGATGTAAACTCTTTTTGCGGTGTGTTTGTCAAGATCCGATGACTTGTGGGTTTATGATAAAGTTTATCTATGAATAATATTTGAATCTTCTCTAAATTCTTTTATGTGTGATTGAGTTATCTTTGCAAGTCTCTTCGAATTATCAGTTTGGTTTGGCCTACTAGATTGATCTTTCTTGCCATGGGAGAAGTGCTTAGCTTTGGGTTCAATCTTGAGGTGTCCTTACCCAGTGACAGAAAGGGTTGCAAGGCATGTATTGTATTGTTGCCATCGAGGATAACAAGATGGGGTTTATATAATATTGCTTGAGTTTATCCCTCTACATAATGTCATCTTGCTTAATGCGTTACTTTGTTCTTATGAACTTAATACTCTAGATGCAGGCAGGAGTCGGTCGATGTGTGCAGTAATAGTAGTAGATGCAGGCAGGAGTCGGTCTACTTGTTGCGGACGAGATGCCTATATACATGATCATGCCTAGATAATCTCATAATTATTCGCTTTTCTATCAATTGCTCGACAGTAATTTGTTCACCCACCGTAATACTTATGCTATCTTGAGAGAAGCCACTAGTGAAACCTATGGCCCCCGGGTCTATGCCATATCATATTTGCTTCCAATCTACTTTTATTTGCATCTTTAGTTTTTGCATCTATATTATAAAATACCAAAAATATATTTATCTTATCTTATTATCTTTATTAGATATCACTTTCGCAAGTGGCCGTGAAGGGATTGACAACCCCTTTATTGCGTTGGTTGTGAGTTCTCAGTTTGTTTGTGTAGGTGCGTGGGACTTTTGAGGAGCCTCCGACTGGATTGATACCTTGGTTCTCAAAAACTGAGGGAAATACTTACGCTACTATTGCTGCATCACCCTCTCCTCTTCGAGGAAAACCAACGCAAGCTCAAGATGTAGCAAGAAGGATTTCTGGCGCCGTTGCCGGGGAGGTCTTCGCTCAAGTCAAGACATACCAAGTACCCATCACAAACCCATCTCCCTCGCATTTACATTATTTTCCATTTGCCTCTCGTTTTCCTCTCCCCCACTTCACCCTTGCCATTTTATTCGTCCTCTCTTTCCCAATCTCCTCCTCTCTTTTTTCTTGCCTTTTTCTATTTGCTTGTGTGTTGGATTACTTGTTGCCATGGCGCAAGATAATACCAAATTGTGTGATTTCTCGAATACCAATAATAATGATTTCCTTAGTACTCCGATTGCTCCTCTTAATGATGTTGAGTCTTGTGAAATCAATACTGCTTTGCTGAATCTTGTCATGAAAGATCAATTTGCCGGCCTTCCCAGTGAAGATGCCGCTACTCATCTAAACAATTTTGTTGATTTGTGTGATATGCAAAAGAAGAAAGACACGGATAACAATATTGTCAAATTAAAGTTATTTCCGTTTTCACTTAGAGATCATGCTAAAGTTTGGTTTTCGTCTTTGCCTAAAAATAGTATTGATTCTTGGAACAAGTGCAAGGATGCTTTTATCTCTAAATATTTTTCTCCCGCTAAGATATCACTCTTAGGAACGATATCATGAATTTTAAACAACTTGATCATGAGCATGTTGCCCAATCTTGGGAAAGAATGAAATTGATGCTTCGCAATTGCCCTACTCATGGTTTGAATTTATGGATGATCATACAAAATTTTTATGCCGGTTTGAACTTTGCTTCTAGAAATCTCTTAGATTCGGCCGCGGGAGGCACGTTTCTGGAAATCACATTAGGAGATGCTACAAAACTTCTTGATAATATTATGGCTAATTATTCTCAATGGCACACCGAAAGATCTTCTAGTAAAAAAGTGAATGCTATAGAAGAAATCAATGTTTTGAGTGGAAAGATGGATGAACTTATGAAATTGTTTGCTACTAAAAATACTCCTCTTGATCCCAATGATATGCCTTTGTCTTCTTTGATTGAGAATAATAATGAATCTATGGATGGGAATTTTGTTGGTAGGAATAGTTTTGGAAACAATGCTTATGGAGGAAACTTCAATGCTAGAACGTTCCCTAGTAATCCCTCTAATAATTATGGAAATTCCTACAATAATTCTTATGGTAACTTAAATAAGATTCCCTCTGATTTTGAGAATAGTGTGAAAGAGTTTATGATTTCTCAAAAGAATTTTAATGCTTTGCTTGAAGAAAAATTGCTCAAAGTTGATGATTTGGCTAGGAACATTGATAGACTTTCGCTTGATGTTGATTCTCTTAAACTTAGATCTTCTCCTCCTAAGCATGATATCAATGAGTCTCTCAAAGTAATGAGAATTTCCATTGATGAGTGCAAGGAAAGAACCGCTAGATTGCGTGCTAAAAAAGATAGCTTTATAAAAGCGTGTTCTTCTAGTTTCCATGAAAATAATGATGAGGATCTTAAAATTATTGATGCGTCTCCTATTAGATCTATGTTTTGCAATATGAATTTTGATAATTATGTGACTGACGATGAATCAACTTTGCCTAGAAGGCGTCCCAAGAATTTGGAGTTTTTAGATCTTGATGCTAAATTTGGTAAAAGTGGGATTGGAGAGGCCACAACTTTAAATAGCGTTGAACCCACTATCTCGGATTTCAAGGAATTTGATTATGATAATTGTTCTTTAGAAGGTTGTATTTCCTTGTTGCAATCTATTGTTAATTCTTCTCATGCTTATAGTCAAAATAAAGTTTTTACCAAACATATTGTTGATGCCTTGATGCAATCTTATAATGAAAAACTTAATTTGGAAGTTTCTATACCTAGAAAACTTAATGATGAGTGGGAACCTACTATAAAGATTAGAATTAAAGATCATGAGTGTTTTGCTTTGTGTGATTTGGGTGCTAGTGTTTCCACGATTCCGAAAACTTTATGTGATATTCTAGGTTTCCATGATCTTGATGATTGCTCTTTAAATTTGTACCTTGCGGATTCCACCATTAAAAAGCCAATGGGAAGGATCAATGATGTTCTTATTGTCGCAAATAGAAATTTGGTGCCCGTGGCTTTTATTGTTCTTGATATAGATTGCAAACTTTCTTGCCCTATTATTCTTGGTAGACCTTTCCTTAGAACGATTGGCGCGATTATTGATATGAAGGAAGGGAATATTAGATTCCAATTTCCATTAAAGAAAGGCATGGAGCACTTTCCAAGAAAGAAAGTCAAATTACCTTATGAATCTATCATGCGGGCTACTTATGAATTTAGTGCCAAAGATGGCACTCGTTAGAACTATCTTTGCTTTTATGCCTAGTTAGGGGCGTTAAACGATACCGCTAGTTGGGAGGCAACCCAATTTTCTTTATGTTTTTTGTTTTTGCTCCTGTTTAATAATTCTTGCATCTACCTTCTGTTTAGATGTGTTTTTATCTTTTAATTAGTGTTTGTGCCAAGTAGAACCTATAGGATAACCTATGATGATAGTTGATTTGATTCTGCTGAAAAACAGAAACTTTGCACGCACGAATTTAATTTTGTTAAATCACAGGAACGTTCTTTTGCATTGACTATTCTTGCTTCTGATCAATAAAGAAATTGTCCAGGACTTCCTATTTTTGTAGGATTTTTAGAGTTCCAGAAGTTTGCGTTAGTTACAGATTGCTACAGGCTGTTCTGTTTTTGACAGATTCTGCTTTTTGTGTGTTGTTTGCTTATTTCAATGCATCTATGGCCAATAAAATAGTTTATAAACCATAGAGAAGTTGGAATACAGTAGGTTTAACACCAAAATAAATAAAGAATGAGTTCATTATAGTATCTTATGTGGTGGTTTTGTTTTCTTTCACTAACGGAGCTTATAAGATTTCCTGTTGAGTTTTGTGTTGTGAAGTTTTCAAGTTTTGGGTAAAGCTTTTATGGACTATGGAATAAAGGGTGGCAAGAGCCTAATCTTGGGGATGCCCAAGGCACCCCAAGATATTCAAGGATAGCCAAAAGCCTAAGCTTGGGGATGCCCCGGGAAGGCATCCCCTCTTTCGTCTTCGTTCATTGGTAACTTTACTTGGAGCTATATTTTTATTCGCCACATGATATGTGTTTTGCTTGGAGCATCGTGTATTATATTAGTCTTTGCTTTTTAGTTTACCACAATCATCCTTGCTGTACACACCTTTTGGGAGAATCCTACTTGATTAGGATTTGCTAGAATACTCTATGTGCTTCACTTATATCTTTTGAGCTTGATAGTTTTTGCTTTAGTGCTTCACTTATATTTATTAGAGCACGGTGGTGACTTAATTTTGAAGAAATTACTAGTATCTCATGCTTCACTTATATCTTTTTGAGAGTCTTTTAGAACAACATGGTATTTTCTATGGTTTTAAAGTTGGTCCTAGAATGATGAGCATCCAAGTTGGGTATAATAAAAACTATCATAGAAAGTGAATTGGATGCTATGATCAATTTGATGCTTGATAATTGTTTTGAGACATGGAGGTAGTGATATTAAAGTCATGCTAGTTGGGTGATTATGGATTTAAAGAATGCTTGTGTTGAAGTTTGTGATTCCCGTAACATGCACGTATGGTGAACCGCTTTGTGATGAAGTTGGAGCACAATTTTATTTATTGATTGTCTTCCTTATGAGTGGCGGTCGGGGACGAGCGATGGTCTTTTCCTACCAATCTATCCCCCTAGGAGCATGCGCGTAGTACTTTGGTTTTTGATGACTTCTAGATTTTTGCAACAAGTACATGAGTTCTTTTGACTAATGTTGAGTCCATGGATTATACGCACCCTTTCACCCTTCCATCATTGCAAGCCTTTCTTTTGCCGCGCAACTTTCGCCGGTACCATACACCCACCATTTACCTTCCTCAAAACAGCCACCATACCTACCTATTATGGCATTTCCATAGCCATTCCGAGATATATTGCCATGCAACTTTCCACTGTTCCGTTCATATGACACGCATTAGTTTTGTCATATTGCTCTTTGCATGATCATGTAGTTGACATTGTATTTGTGGCAAGGCCACCTTCATAATTTTCATACATGTCGCTCTTGATTCATTGCATATCACGGTACACCGCCGGAGGCATTCATATAGAGTCATATCTTGTTCTAGCTTTGAGTTGTAAATCCATAAAAGTGTGATGATCTTCATTATTAGAGCATTGTCCTAGTGAGGAAAGGATGATGAAGACTATGATTCCCTCACAAGTCTGGATGAGACTTTGGACTTTACAAAAAGAAAAAAAAAGAGAAAAAAGAAAAAAAATGCCAAAGAAAAAAAATAAAAAAAAAGAGAAAAAGAAAAAATATATAAAATGAGAGAAAAAGAGAGAAGGGACAATGCTACTATCTCTTTTTCCACACTTGTGCTTCAAGATAGCACCATGATCTTCATGATAGAGAGTCTCATATGTTGTCACTTTCATATACTAGTGGGAATTTTTCATTATAGAACTTGGCATGTATATTCCAATGATGGGCTTCCTCAAAAGTGCCCTAGGTCTTCGCGAGCAAGCAAGTTGGATGCACACCCACTTAGTTTTTTTTGTTGAGCTTTCATATATTTATAGCTCTAGTGCATCCATTGCATGGCAATCCCTACTCACTCACATTGATATCTACTAATGGGCATCTCCATAGCCCATTGATACGCCTAGTTGATGTGAGACTATCTTCTCCTTTTTGTCTTCTCCACAACCACCATTCTATTCCACATATAGTGCTATGTCCATGGCTCACGCTCATGTATTGCGTGAAAGTTGAAAAAGATTGAGATTATTAAAGTATGAAACAATTGCTTGGCTTGTCACCGGGGTTGTGCATGATTAAATACTTTGTGTGATGAAGATAGAGCAACAGCCAGACTATATGATTTTCTAGGGATAACTTTCTTTGGCCATGTTATTTTGAGAAGACATGATTACTTAGATTAGTATGCTTGAAGTATCACCATTTTCATGTTAATATGAACTTTTATTTTGTATCATTTGGATCTGAACATTCATGCCACAATAAAGAAAATTACATTGAGAATTATGCTAGGTAGCATTCCACATCAAAAATTTCTTTTTTATCATTTACCTACTTGAGGACGAGCATGAATTAAGCTTGGGGATGCTTGATACGTCTCCAACGTATCTATAATTTTGATTGTTCAATGCTATTATATTACCCCTTTTGGATGTTTATGGGCTTTATTTTACACACTTATATCATTTTTGGGACTAACCTACTAACCGGAGGCCCAACCCATATTTTGCTGTTTTTTTGCCTATTTCAGTATTTCGAAGAAAAGGAATATCAAACGGAGTCCAAACGGAATGAAACCTTCGGGAGCGTGATTTTTGGAACGAACGTGATCCAGAGGACTTGGAGTGCAAGTCAAGAAGCAGCCGAGGCTCCCACGAGATAGGAGGGCGCCCCCCCCTATAGGGCATGCCCCCCTATCTCGTGGGCCCCTTGGGAGGCCACCGACGTACTTCTTCCTCCTATATAAGCCTACGTACCCCGAAAACATCCAGGGAGCCGACGAAACACAATTTCCACCACCGTAACCTTCAGTATCCGCAAGATCTCATCTTGGAGCCTTCGCCGGCACTCTGCCAGAGGGGGAATCGACCATGGAGGGCTTCTACATCAACATCCTTGCCCCTCCGATGAGTTGTGAGTAGTTTACCACAGACCTACGGGTCCATAGTTATTAGCTAAATGGCTTCTTCTTTCTTTTTGGATCTCAATACAATGTTCTCCCCCTCTCTTGTGGAGATCTACTCGATGTAAACTCTTTTTGCGGTGTGTTTGTCAAGATCCGATGAATTGTGGGTTTATGGTCAAGTTTATCTATGAATAATATTTGAATCTTCTCTGAATTCTTTTATGTGTGATTGAGTTATCTTTGCAAGTCCCTTTGAATTATCAGTTTGGTTTGGCCTACTAGATTGATCTTTCTTGCCATGGGAGAAGTGCTTAGCTTTGGGTTCAATCTTGCGGTGTCCTTACCCAGTGACAGAAAGGGTTGCAAGGCACGTATTGTATTGTTGCCATCGAGGATAACAAGATGGGGTTTATATCATATTGCTTGAGTTTATCCCTCTACATCATGTCATCTTGTTTAATGCGTTACTCTGTTCTTATGAACTTAATACTCTAGATGCAGGCAGGAGTCGGTCGATGTGTGGAGTAATAGTAGTAGATGCAGGCAGGAGTCGGTCTACTTGTTGCGGACGTGATGCCCATATACATGATCATGCCTACATAATCTCATAATTATTCGCTTTTCTATCAATTGCTCGACAGTAATTTGTTCACCCACCGTAATACTTATGCCATCTTGAGAGAAGCCACTAGTGAAACCTATGGCCCCCGGGTCTATCTCATATCATATTTGCTTCCAATCTACTTTTGTTTGCATCTTTACTTTTTGCATCTATATTATAAAATACCAAAAATATATTTATCTTAACTTATTATCTTTATTAGATCTCACTTTCGCAAGTGGCCGTGAAGGGATTGACAACCCCTTTATTGCGTTGGTTGTGAGTTCTCAGTTTGTTTGTGTAGATGCGTGGGACTTTTGAGGATCCTCCTACTGGATTGATATCTTGGTTCTCAAAAACCGAGGGAAATACTTACGCTACTATTGCTGCATCACCCTCTCCTCTTCGAGGAAAACCAACGCAAGCTCAAGACATCGCACGCGCCAGCACCAAGACAGGGCCGCTCTAGAGGCCGCCGCGCGCGGGCATCATGACCGTGCCCCCCTCGCATGGGCCACGCCCATGAGCGCAGCGAGCTGTCGTGCCTTCACTCATGAGCTGCGCAGAATCGTCTGGTCAGTCAAGTTCAAGCCAGACCTGCCCCCGCGATACGACGGCACTCACGACCCTGCAGAGTTCCTCCAACTCTACTCACTAAGCATCAAAGTGTCGAATGGCAACGTCAAGGTCATGCCAAACTGGTTCCCCATGGCCCTCAAGGATGGCGCGCGCTCATGGATCATGCACCTCCCCGAGAGCTCCATCTCCTTGTGGGATGAGCTCCGTGAGTGGTTCATCGCCAACTTCCAAGGAACCCGCTATCGCGCCCTCACTGTCAACGACCTGCACGCGTGAAGCAGCTGCTGGGTGAGACCCTCCGCAATTACATTCAGCGCTTCACCAATGTTCGCCTCAAGATCCTGAAGGCCTCGGACGAAGCCATCATCTCGGCGTTCACCGAGGGCGTCATGGATGTCAAGATGAGTGAGGATCTTGCCATCCACGATGACCTGTGCACGGTGCTGGAGATGTTCAACTTGGCGGACAGATGCACTAGGGCGGAAGAAGGCCGCCTCTCCCTCCTCAAGCACCTGGATGCTGACCCTGAAAATAAGAAGGCCAAGGCCAAGGAAGCGAAACACAAGGGCCCCACCATGCTGGCAGCAGAGCCTGAGCTAAAGCATGGCCATGATCACGATGATCCCCCCAAGGATACTCGTCCGTTCTGCATCCTCCACAACATGCACACCCACAACACTGAAGACTGCCAGGAGCTCAGGGCGCTCCAGGACGAGCGCCTGGGCCATCGCCCCGAGCGTAACGACCGTGGCTTTGGCCGTGGAGGAGGCTGTTCAGACAGCCCCAACCCTCGTCAGGGATGGCGCGATCAGCTTCGCGAGGGTGGCTGGCGGGATCAGCCTCGCGACGGCCCTTGGCGTGATCAGCCTCGCGAGGCCCGTCCTCAGGGCAACGCTGGCCTCCCTCCGCTGCCACCGCCACCACGGAGGAATGACGACAACCATCAGGACAAGGGGTTGGGGACTATCAGGAGCCTCGCGCAGTTGCCTGCATCCTTGGCGAAGCTCAGGCGCCTACCTCGAACTGCATCTTCAAGCAGTTCTCTCGCGAGGTGAACGCAGCCCTCCCGAGGCTCGAGGACGCACGCCCCATCAATTGGTCACAGTATGCCATAACGTTCGACTCCAAGGACCGCCTCAAGTGCTCAGCTACTGCTGGTGCGCTCCCCATGCTGCACATGCCCACCATCAGCGACATTTCAGTCACCAAGACCCTCATAGATGGCGGCGCCGGCCTCAACGTCCTCTCTGTGGAGACATTCGAGATGCTCCAAGTGCCTTATGACCAGCTCATGCCCAACATGCCATTCTCTAGGGTGATCGACAGTTCCACCACTCCCTTGGGCTAGGTGCGCCTTCCCGTCACCTTCGGCAAGCGCGACAACTACCACACCAAGCTCATCGACTTTGACGTGGCCCACATCAGTCTCCCGTACAACACCATCCTTGGGTACCCTGCCCTTGCCAAGTTCATGGCGGATGTTAATCATGGCTACAACATCCTCAAGATACTAGCATGCAGTAGCGTCATCACTGTCGCCTGTGATGAGAAGGACGCGATCTGCTCTCTCGAGCACACTTACCGCGCTGTAGCAGCTGAAAACTCGGATGACGAGGGCGATGCCATGCTTCCCGAGGCCACCCTGGCAAAGAAGAAGCAGCTCCTCCCCACGAGTCGTCTGGAGGCCAAGAAACCCGCCGGTGATGCCTCAGGCTTCACGTCTACTGTCGAGGCGCCCCTTCCTCCCGAATAGGAAGGTGCACCCGGCGCCTCCCTCGAGATAGGCTCGGTGGCTTCCGTCTAGAGAGGCTCTGACCTGACCAGTGCGACGAAGGAGGTGCTCGGGCACCACTTGAAGGCGTGCTTGGATGCGCGTCCCCGCAGGAAAGAGCACGGTGTGAGGTGCCAGGAGCACGAGAATTCATCACCAAGGCGATCACGGAGCTTCAAGAAGCGCAAGCCATGCGCGGCGTGCATCGCCCTGCACGACCCACCAGTGCAGCCGCCGCCACCGACATGGGCGATGGGCTGCGCGTCTGTGTCAACATCCCGGGCCTCAACAGGGCGGCTTCGCAGGACCTCTTCTGGCTGTCGCGCGTCGGCCGGATCCTCGAGGCTAGGCTTGAAGCTATGGAGCAGGAAGTCTTCCAGTGCAAGGGGATGGTGAAACATCGACTCAATGCCAGTCACCTCATGATCGTGCACTACACCCGTGATCCCAAGGTGGATGGCAAGTCCATGAAGGACATCATCTTTTCCTTCAATGAGCAAATCAACTTCATCTAGAGCCAGATCTACGACCTTCAAAACCAAGTCTTTGAATATGAGGCAAGGTTTAAAGGTATGAGTTTGGCTGCCAATTGCAGGACCCTAGAGACTCACTCTTCCTCTTATGACGGTGAGCCTCTGCCGTGGAAACCCAAGGACAAGATCGCTACTAATTCATCACCACCACCTCCTCCTTCATCACCAAAAGAAAATTGAGTATCGGGTATGGGCACTTCCCTTGGCTTTCGCCAAGCTTGGGGAAGGTGCCCCGGTATCCTATTACCTCCACTCTCTTTTGCCTTTACTTTTCTTAGTTTGGTCCATAGTTATCTTTTGCTTTAGATGAATAAAAGTTTAGTTCGATCCTTTCTTTTTGAGAGTTTGCTTAGTGATCTATTGATACGTCTCCAACGTATCTATAATTTTTGATTGTTCCATGCTATTATATTATCCATCTTGGATGTTTTATATGCATCTATATGCTATTTTATATGATTTTTGGGACTAACTTATTAACCTAGAGCCCAGTGCCAGTTCCTTTTTTCTTCTTTTTTTGAGTTTTACAAAAAATGAATACCAAACGGAGTCCAATTGACCTACCAATTTACGGAGATTTTTTATGGACCAGAAGAAGCCCCCAAGCAAAAGAGCTGGACCAGAAGAGTCTCGAGTCATCCATAAGGGTCGGGGCGTGTCCTACCCCCCAGGGAGCATGCCCCTACCTCGTGGCTGACTCGGAGACCCCGCTGATGTGAAAACGATGCCAAAAATTCCTATAAATACAGAAACCCTCGAAAAGAAACCTTCCGCCTCCTCAAGCCTCTGTAGCCACCAAAAACCAATCAGGACCCTGTTTCGGCACCCTGTTGGAGGGGGGATCCATCACCGGTGGCCATCTTCATCATCCTGGCGCTCTCCATGACGAGGAGGGAGTAGTTCACCCTCAGGGCTGAGGGTATGTACCAGTAGCTATGTGTTTGATCTCTCTCTCTCTCTCTCTCTCTCTCTCTCTCTCTCGTGTTCTTGATATGGCACGATCTTGATGTACTGCGAGCTTTGCTATTATAGTTGGATCTTATGATGCTTCTCCCCCTCTATCTTCTTGTAATGGATTGAGTTTCCCTTTGAAGTTATCTTATCGGATTGAGTCTTTAAGGATTTGAGAACACTTGATGTATGTCTTGCATGTGCTTATCTGTGGTGACAATGGGATATTCACGTGATCTACTTGATGTATGTTTTGGTGATCAACTTGCGGGTTTTGAGACCTTGTGAACTTATTCATAGGGGGTTGGCACACGTTTTTGTCTTGACTCTCCGGTAGAAACTTTGGGGCACTCTTTGAAGTTCTTTGTGTTGGTTTGAATAGATGAATCTGAGATTGTGTGATGCATATCGTATAATCATATCCGCGAATACTTGAGGTGACATTGGAGTATCTAGGTGACATTAGGGTTTTGGTTGATTTGTGTGTTAAGGTATTATTTTACTACGAACTCTAGGGCTGTTTGTGACACTTATAGGAATAGCCCAATGGATTGATCGGAAAGAATAATTTTGAGGTGGTTTCATACCCTACAATAATCTCTTCGTTTGTTCCACACTATTAGTGACTTTGGAGTGACTCTTTGTTGCATGTTGAGGGATTGTTATACAATCTAATTATGTTATCATTGTTGAGAGAACTTGCACTAGTGAAAGTATGAACCCTAGGCCTTGTTTCGAAGCATTGCAATACCATTTTCGCTCACTTTATTACTTGCTACTTTGCTGTTTTTATAATTTCAGATTACAAAAACTTATATCTACCATCCATATTGCACTTGTATCACCATCTCTTCGCCGAACTAGTGCACCTATACAATTTACCATTGTATTGGGTGTGTTGGGGACACAAGAGACTCTTTGTTATTTGGTTGCAGGGTCGCTTGAGAGAGTCCATCTTCATCCGACGCCTCCCACGGATTGATAAACCTTAGGTCATCCACTTGAGGGAAATTTGCTATTGTCCTACAAACCTCTGCACTTGGAGGCCCAACAACGCCTACAATAAGAAGGTTGCATAGTAGACATCATATATCTTTGTAATCATGTGCGAGTGTCGGTGTTCTGGGAAGGGGGTCCCCAGACTTGCCTGCCTGCGGCCTGCGGCGTGGCTCAAGCAGTGGCCCAGTACGACCCGTGTACATCAACCCAAGCTCAAGAGCCTCGCGAGGGGCCAAGCCTCGCGGGGCGGACGATGTAAGGCTTCCTCAGGGGAAGCCTCACCAGGCAGGCTCACGAGGAGGCGGAGAGATCAAGGCAGGGCTACCTCGCGAGGAGGCGGAGAGATCAAGGCAGGGGTACCTCATGAGGTGCTCATGACACAAGCCGTGACGACCGAGACCAGGAGGGTGCTACGTCTTGAGCTTGCGTTGGTTTTCCTTGAAGAGGAAAGGGTGATGCAGCAATAGTAGCGTAAGTATTTCCCTCAGTTTTTGAGAACCAAGGTATCAATCTAGTAGGAGGCTCCTCAAAAGTCCCATGCACCTACACAAACAAACAAAGAACTCGCAACCAACGCAATAAAGGGGTTGGCAATCCCTTCACGGCCACTTGCGAAAGTGAGATCTAATAGAGATAGTATGATAAGATAAATATATTTTTGGTGTTTTATAATATAGATGCAAAAAGTAAAGGTGCAAATAAAAGTAGATTGGAAGCAAATATGATAAAAGATAGAACTAGGGGCCATAGGTTTCACTAGTGGCTTCTCTCAAGATAGCATAAGTATTACGGTGGGTGAACAAATTACTGTCGAGCAATTGATAGAAAAGTGAATAATTATGAGATTATCTAGGCATGATAATGTATATAGGCATCACGTCCGCAACAAGTAGACCGACTCCTGCCTGCATCTACTACTATTACTCCACACATCGACCGACTCCTGCCTGCATCTAGAGTATTAAGTTCATAAAGAACAGAGTAACGCATTAAGCAAGATGACATGATGTAGAGGGATAAACTCATGCAATATGATATAAACCCCATTTTTTTATCCTCGATGGCAACAATACAATACATTCCTTGCAACCCTTTTTGTCACTGGGTAAGGACACTGGAAGATTGAACCCAAAGCTAAGCACTGCTCCCATTGCAAGAAAGATGTCACATCCCTAGCTTCTGGTTTGCTCTGAGCTAGCTAGTCATGTGTTGTATCATGTTTAAATTTTGCCTAAAATTAAAATGGGGATGTTCAAACCCTAGCATTAAATCAACTCAACTAGGGTGAATTAAAATCTTTTCAATAAACCCAAAAGGTTCCTAAGAAAAGTTCATGATTTCTGGTTAAGGTGGAAACCTCTGCCAAAAATGATGAATATATTCTTAGGTCATTTTTGGATTTTTGAATTAAATCATATTGTATTTGACTTTGGGCATTTAAATACTATAAATAATTTAAATGTTCAAATAAATGCTGGAAATTGTTAAGGGTCACTGAAATAATTCAGAAAGCACCCATAATTGTTTCCAGGATTTTATTAAATGATTTGGTATTTTAAATCAAATCAAAAACAAAATAACAGAAATAGAAAAGAAATAAAAGAGAGAGAGAGAAGGAAGTTACCTGGCGCCCACTTACCTGGCCCAGCACGGCCCAGCCCATCTCCACTCCCCCCCCCTGTCGTCTTCCTCTGCCAGTAGGCAGAGGCGAGGCGTGGCGCGCGCCCGAGAGGCCTCGGCCACCTCCTGCTTCCCCTGGCCACCTCCTGCTTCCTCCTCGACGCCCCGGAGACGCCACGCACCTCCCTGCCTCTCTCCCTCACTCTCCCGCGTCCTCCTCCTCTCCCCTGGACCTCTCTCTCACTCTCCCGAACGGAGCCGCCGCCACCGACGAGCTCCCTCGCGGCCACCGCCACCCCCTAGCCTCGCCGATGCGCTCAAAGGCTCCGCCTCGACCCCCTCTTTCTCCCCACCGAGCCACAAGGTCCCCGACACGCTGCAACGCCGCCACCATCGCCGTTTCCATCGCCGGCCGCCGAGGATCTTCACCGTCGATTCGCCGCCGTCTCCGTTTCCCCGAGCTCGTCATCTACCCCATCCGAACCACCGTGAGCTCCTGCACGTTTTGCCCCTAACCCCGTAGCTTGCCGCTCACCGTAGCCGCCATTTCATAGCTGGCCGTAGCACGCCGCCGCCTGAGCTCGTCGCCGGCGTAGCTCCGGTGACCATTTGGTCACCCTGGCATGCCTAACTCGCTCCCTGCACCGCGTAGCGCCCCGCTAGCCGCTCACCTCGCTCGTTTGCGCACCGTAGCACTAACTCGCCCCAACCCCGAGCTCTGGCCGCCGCCTCGGGCTCCACTCCGGCGAACCCCGGCCACCCCCGCACCTCCCGTTGGTCCCCCTAGATGCGCACGGGCACGTGCTACCTCCTGGTGCCCTTGGCGCGTCGATCCGATGCCCCTAGCGCAAGTCCGGCGTCCCTCGCCGTGCTCTGTGGTCGTCGCTGGCTAAACTCCGGCGAGAGCTGACGTGGCCGGTCATTAGGGCCTAACCACCCCGCTAACCCAGGCCTAGAGCCACTGACATGTGGGCCCTGGTGCCCCTAATCTTTAATTAAACTAAACTAACCCCCTGTCTAACCTGTGTCACTGACGTGTGGCCCCCACACGTCAGGTTTGACCTGGACCTAGCCGTTGACTCGCTGACGTCATGCTGGCTTCAGGCTGACGCAGTTAAATCATTTTCTGGATTTATTAATATTCAGGAAATTCCAGATAATGCCTAAAACTTCTAAAAATCATAGAAATTCAATCGTAACTCCAAATTAAATAATTTATATATGAAAAATTATTAGAAAAATTCAAGGAATCCATCTGTACCATTTTCATGCATGTTAGAACAACTTATAGCTGCTGTTTAGCACAAATCAATTAAATGGCATTTGAATAATCACATATGGAGTTTAAATTTGAATCTTGTATTCAAACCAACTTCATTTAATCTGTTGCTAGCTGCATTAGCTCAAAACACATTCATTTTGCCATGTCATGATCATGCATCATATTGTGCATTGCATTGATTGTATTCCCTTCAATGTTGCCGGTATTTGTCCCCTCTCGATAGACGTGATACCGATGATGTGATCGTTGACACTGATGAAGACTCAATGCTATCTTCAGAAGTGCCAGGCAAGCAAAACCCCCTTGTTCATTCCGATACAATCCCACTCTCTCGCTCCTGCTCTCTTTTACTGCATTAGGACAACAACGATTCATCTGTTACTTGCAGCGGTAGCTGAACCCCTTTATCCTTCGCATGACCTGTCATTCCACAGTAAATAGATGAAACCCACTAGCATGGGTAGGAGTTGTTTGAGCCCTGTTGTGCCTACTCATTCTTGCTTGTTTGTCATGCCTGCTACTGCTTAGAGTTGAGTCAGGTCTGATTCATCGGGGATGAATCAGAGGCGTGTGAACATGTCCTACTGTGTGTGAGCTAAGTGTGTGAACACGTTTTGGTAAAGGTAGCGGTGAGAGGACATGTAGGAGTACATGGTGGGTTGTCTCATTGAAGCCGTCCTCAGGAACTGAGTTCTGTGTTTGTGATCCATGATTCAGCTACTACCATGCATTGGGCCCGAAACCAATGGACCCTCTCGGCTTCTTGATCACCCTTGTCCTCTGTCCAGGAGTTGCAAGTAGTTTCTGGTGTTTGTAGTATGCTGGAGGCCGTGCGCAG
Source organism: Triticum dicoccoides (assembly GCF_002162155.2). Lineage (NCBI taxonomy): Eukaryota > Viridiplantae > Streptophyta > Magnoliopsida > Poales > Poaceae > Triticum > Triticum dicoccoides. The sequence goes on from NC_041389.1 coordinate 278,777,446, forward strand.
CGCTGACCGTAGGGGTGGGCTGTGATGCGGTAGGCACGTGGCCGGGTAAACCGGGCGCCCGTTTGGTGTCACGGAACCCTGTTCACATCGTTTGGGGCTGTGAGCGAAACTCCGGCCGGATCTCCTCATGGATGGAACCCGAATAGGCGATAAACCTGGACTAGAGACTTGAGTGTTTAGGCAGGCCGTGGCCGACACCCACGTTGGGCTTCCGCTTGAAGGTTGCCGAGTACATGTCGTGTAAACGGCGGTTAGTGGTGAGAGCGTGTGTGAAGAAGTACACCCCTGCAGGGTTAACATCATCTATTCGAATAGCCGTGTCCGCGGAAAAGGACTTCTGGGTTGCTTATATTAGTTCATAGACAAGTGAAAGTGGATACTTTAAAATGCGCAAGATAAGCGTGAGTGCTATGGATGGCGTTCTCGTAGGGAGACGGGAGCGGATCCATAGTGGTGTATTGATATGGTGAATATGTGGACTCGTGTGCGCCACCTCAAAAGAGTCGCTTGCAGTCGTAGTTTAGGATAGCCACCGAGTCAAAGCTGGCTTGCTGCAGTTAAACCCCACCATCCCCTTGTTGAAAATGATGCATATGTAGTTAGTTCTGATGTAAGTCTTGCTGGGTACATTTGTACTCACGTTTGCCTATTTTATGTTTTTGCAGAGAGACTTCAGTCTCACTAGTAGTTCCGCTTGGACTTCGACGTTTAGCTTGATACCTCAGCTACGATCTTGTGCCCTCGGCAGGATCTGATAGATAGTCAGGCTTCTCAGCCTTTTTCATTTATAGATGTCTGTACTCAGACATGATAGCTTCCGCTTGTGCTTTGACTTGTATGCTCTGATTGTTGGGTCATGAGACCCATGTTTGTAATATCTCGCTCCTCGGAGCCTATTGAATAAATTACTTGAGTCGTAGAGTCATGTTGTGATGCCATGTTGTATTTGCACATATCGAGCATATTGTGTGTATGCTATTGAAATGCTTGGTATGTGTGGGATCTAACCATCTAGTTGTTTATCTTTAGTAGCCTCTCTTACCGGGAAATGTCTCCTAGTGTTTCCACCGAGCCATGGTAGCTTGCTACTGCTCCGGAACACTTAGGCTGGCCGGCATGTGTCCTTCTTCGTTCCTGTGTCTGTCCCTTCGGGGAAATGTCATGCTTTGAGTACCGGAGTCCTGTTAGCCCGCTACAGCCCGGTTTACCGGAGTCCTGCTAGCCCAGTGCTACAGCCCGGACCCACTTGCTGATGACCGACACGTTCGAAGCTGGGTCATGGATGCCTGTCCCTGTAAGTCTGTGCCACTTTGGGTTTACGACTAGTCATGTCAGCCCGGGCTCCTTATCATATGGATGCTAGCGACACTATCATATACGTGAGCCAAAAGGCGCAAACGGTCCCGGGCAAAGGTAAGGCGACACCCGTGGGGATACCGTGCGTGAGGCCGCAAAGTGATATGAGGTGTTACCGGCTAGATCGATGTGACATCGAGTCGGGGTCCTGACAGTGTTGGTATAGAGGCCATGTAGGAGTACATGGTGGGTTGTCTCATTGAAGCCGTCCTCAGGAACTGAGTTCTGTGTTTGTGATCCATGATTCAGCTACTACCATACATTGGGCCCTGAAATATGACCCCGCTCGACTTCTTATTCACCCTAGTCCTCTGTCCAGGAGTTGCAAGTAGTTTCTGGTGTTTGTAGCTTACTGGAGGCCGTGGACAGCGCTGACCGTAGGGGTGGGCTGTGATGCGGTAGGTACGTGGCACGGTGTACCGGATGCCCGTTTGGTATCTCGGGAACCCTGTTCACATCGTTTGGGGCTGTGAGCGAAACTCCGGCCGGATCTCCTCATGGATGGAACCCGAATAGGCGATAAACCTGGACTAGAGACTTGAGTGTTTAGGTAGGTCGTGGTCTACACCCACGTCGGCTTTCGCTTGAAGTCTACCGAGCACATGTCGTGTGCAGACGCTAAGTGGTGGAAACATGTATGAAGAAGTACACCCCTGCAGGGTTAACATCATCTATTCGAATAGCCGTGTCCGCGGAAAAGGACTTCTGGATTGCTTATATCAGTTCATAGACAAGTGAAAGTGGATACTTTAAAATGCGCAAGATAAGCGTGAGTGCTATGGATGGCGTTCTCGTAGGGAGACGGGAGCGGATCCATAGTGGTGTATTGATATGGTGAATATGTGGACTCGTGTGCGCCACCTCAAAGAGTCGCTTGCAGTCGTAGTTTAGGATAGCCACCGAGTCAAAGCTGGCTTGCTGCAGTTAAACCCCACCATCCCCTTGTTGAAAATGATGCATATGTAGTTAGTTCTGATGTAAGTCTTGCTGGGTACATTTGTACTCACGTTTGCCTATTTTATGTTTTTGCAGAGAGACTTCAGTCTCACTAGTAGTTCCACGTGGACTTCGACGTTTAGCTTGTTACCTCAGCTACGATCTTGTGCCTCAGCAGGATTTGGTAGATAGTCAGGCTTCTCAGCCTTTTTCATTTATAGATGTCTGTACTCAGACATGATAGCTTCCGCTTGTGCTTTGATATGTATGCTCTGAATGTTGGGTCATGAGACCCCTGTTTGTAATATCTCGCTCCTCGGAGCCTAATGAATAAATACTTGAGTTGTAGAGTCATGTTGTGATGCCATGTTGTATTTGCACATATCGAGCATATTGTGTGTATGTTATTGAAATGCTTGGTATGTGTGGGATCTAACAACCTAGTTGTTTATCCTTGGTAGCCTCTCTTACCGGGAAATGTCTCCTGGTGTTTCCACTGAGCCATGGTAGCTTGCTACTGCTCCGGAACACTTAGGCTGGCCGGCATGTGTCCTTCGTCATTCCTGTGTCTGTCCCTTCAGGGAAATGTCACGCGATGAATACCGGAGTCATGTTAGCCCGCTACAGCCCGGTTCACCGGAGTCCTGCTAGCCCAGTGCTACAGCCTGGATTCACTCGCTGATGACCGACACGTTCGATGCTGGGTCATGGATGCCTGTCCCTGTAGGTTTGTGCCACTTTGGGTTTACGACTAGCCATGTCAGCCCGGGCTCCTTATCATATGGATGCTAGCGACACTATCATATACGTGTGCCAAAAGACGCAAACGGTCCCGGGCAAAGGTAAGACGACACCCGTGGGAATACCGTGCGTGAGGCCGCAAAATGATATGAGGTGTTACATGCTAGATCGATGTGGCATTGAGTCGGGGTCCTGACAGCGTTGGTATCAGAGCTTGACTGCCTGTAGGATTACCAAGCCAAACTGGTCGAAGTTGAGTCTAGAAATTCTTTAGTTATATAAGGGAATTGATTGTGGGATGGAACGTAAGGCTCTTTTTACTCCTTATACCTCATGCCCTTTTGATCTGAGTCATCTTATCTTTCCTACGGGGATTAAGAGCTAGGCTATCTCTTCTTTCTATCAGGATCACGCGTTACTAATCCGTAGACTTATAAGATTGTTGGATTTAAGCTTGAGTTCAGTTTCTACTACTTCCGTATGTTAATTGTTGATCTCGAAACCTTGATATTGTGCTTCTGTGTGGTTATGCCACCATTTTTGTGAATGTCTCAATTTTTTTTTCTAAGCATTTACAGCCGTTATGCTGTCCGAGTCATCCCAGGTTTCTAATTAGTCTGATGCATTTGCAAATCCTCTCTTTTCGTTCCCGATGTCCCTTATGGTCAGAATAAGCACACTAACCGGTGCGTTGAGGTAATTTATTGCCTTGACATATATGTTGGAGCTATTATTATGACCCTAGGTGTTTTAGGGAGTCACCTAGTAAGCTAGCCATGATTTGTGTCCTAGTGTGATGATTCTGGCCTTTATTCTCGAAAGCATCCCGTGATGCCACTTAGTAGTAGGTATTCTACTCCTTGGGTTTTGAACCCGAGATTCACCCTACTTCCTTCATGTTGATAGTGTTTGCTAGTCCCTTTAGGATAGTAGTAACCTTTGCGATAGTCCTCGAGGTTCGTGGTACATCCTTCTTCCAATTACCATGACCCATTCTTGGCAGCAGTTCTTCTGAACCAAAAGATGACAACAAGAGTGCTCTCGATGAGTTCTCCATGCTATATTGTGACTCTGCCAGCTCAACCCTTCTGCATGGGTTATCCGGAAGAATTATGTTGAACTTGGTTCGACATACTAGTCTATGCATCCACAACTCAGAAAGCTATATGTTCCTTTGAGTTGTCCCTCTTTAGTTGTCTACTGACCTTCGTCTATCAATTGATAGTCAAGAGTATGCGTGCGTTCGTTTATCGATGCCTATTACTCTTGTGGTCCGTCAAGCCATTCTATCGCGGAATGACTAGGAGAAACAAACTCCAGTACCTCTTCCATATCTAGGATTGGGTTAAAACAATTGTACTCCGCAGATCAAAATGCCAATCCAGCTTTTGCTCTGTTCTACCTTGGAGTATTACCATCTTTTATATCGGGATTGTTATAGAAATTGCACACCATCCTATGAACTCTTGGTACAGTGATACTTTTGCCATCACTGTTCATTCCTCGGTTCCTGTGTTATTGTAACCGGAATGCCGACAAATGAATCATGGCGTGTGAAATCAATACTGCTAGCAACTCTGTTGCTTGGTATTTAAAGGATAATAATTTCATTCTTAGCGTGTTGGTTCTTGAATCATCATTCTAAGACTGATCGTGCTATCTAGTCCTTATTTCCGGTGCACCCTTCGATCAATGAGTTAGGATTGTGTCAAGTCCTCACTCATTTGATCATATCGTCTTGCCCTGAAAAGCAAGATTGTTCTCGATCTTAGTAACATATCGGTGGTTCGTGATTTTCCGAATATCTTCTCGAAAGTATCACCAGGTTGTCACCTGACTGTTATGTTAAGCTCGTGATCAAGTTGGTTTATCCTGTAAACCACCCTTTCTCCAAGAATCCGTGTTGGATACCCCTGAGCTAGTTGGTTAAGCTATGCATCAACTTGGAGAGTTGGAAGATAGAAGCTTGTCCGATATAGTTCATTATAAGGGATGTCTTGTATGTGTGTTGAAGAAAGTTGATATTTTCATTGACTGAACCTCGTGATCAGTTAATGGACCTATCATTTTATCCAACCTTTGATTGGAGTATGGGCTATCATCCAATCAGACCAGAACCAACGATATTCATAATGTTGTCTTACTCGTGGTTGATCCCTCGAGTATACACCATTATATCTTTTGGGTCTGACCCATGCTATCACTTGTTCACTTAACTATGGAATTCCTTTTAAAAGGAAACCCAGATGAATTGTTGTTGAGCCCATTGACAACATCCTTATCTCCTCCATGATTTTGTTGGACCTTAAGCTAGTGTTGGAAACTTTTGAAAGCATTTTCTTCATGCTAGCTCATGAAGTATTTGTTTGATGAAAGGAGTGACTTCCTCTTATACACGTGCATTTGGTGAAAGTTGCCGCCGTGAATTTGAGAAAGTTAGTTTTGCTTCCTCTGGAATCATCCCAAGTCAGTCATGCATACGTGCGAAGTATTCTGTGGTCTGGAGATTTGCAACCTCCATTCTATATGTATATCCTAGCACACCAAGCCGCTGATTGAGTTGTTCAAAGATAAAGGAGTCTGTCCAAGGTGAACTCTTTGGACTTCCACGCGTGGAGACTTCGATGTCATTAATGATGGTTCCCCCTCCTGAACTCGGTAGTGTTTTATTATAAGACTACTTTGTGGTCATGCTTGTCTTGGACAACATGTTCACATGTTTGTAGCAGAACCAGCTCATGTTTTGGAGCTTGCTATCGTAGTTCATCTCCCGAGAATCCCGCAACGTCATCTCGTCGATTTGTGTTGCAAACTTTCATTTTTCTTCCTAGACTCGATGAGTCTGGAATATCCTGACACCAACCAGATCTGAATCTCAGGCAGATATGATGGTTTGGAACATTTCCCAAGAACTATAATATCGGTCCCTCGAAAACCGGTAAAGTGGATGTCGTGGCCAACACACCCAGCCGGAAGACCTGTTATTATAATATCTTGATTGAGGAAGTTGGCCACCTCCCCATAGGGATTTCGTAGGATTTACTCCCTAGTTGCCCCTATGGATTTTGAGATCCCGAAGTCCGACCTTTTTACTTGATGTTCTAGATATCAAACCATATCTATGAATGGGTTACACTAGCACATCAAGGAGAACATTAGAAGCGGAGTGCTAAATGTCTCTCGGTCGATCATCCAGATTTTATTTCCTTGGCCCCGCCAAGGGTGAAATCTAAGAAAGTGTTATCTTCCTTTGCATCTGCATCATCCATCATCATTCATCATGGTAGCAAGTTGTGTTGCCAGGATCCTTGACACGGATATTGGTAAAACCTTGATGATTGTGGAAATGCTCAAGTTCTTGAGAGCACGCACAAGCGCTACGTGATATCATCGGCATTAACTGGGATTCCTCTCAGTTTCCTCGGCAATGCTATGACCTTTTCAAACAGTGAATTCACTCTCTATTGTTGGGTTCTTCCCCAGTTACCAGAATCATTCCCAGCATTTGCATTTTGTTTCCAACTTGCACCGCCAATGTGCCATTCTACCATGGGTCTCTTCCATTTCCGGTGATAAGCAAAAATCATACATTGCGTTGTCTTCAACAAGGTAGTCCACATCATCCAAGTCCGAGTATGCCATTCTACCGACCCCCTCCAAACGATCGCTCGAGAATTGTCTTAGGCTGGTTTAAAGAGTTTCAATGATCTTTGAATCAAAGGTAATTCTTTTTGCCACTTAAGGGGATATTTCTACGAGTCACCTTCCCTAAGGTGCATCATTATGGTATCATGGCAACTCAACTCCTCGCTACGTGACAATCGTTTACCACATTCTTGAGTCTGGAATTGTTGTCTACCTAGTGAACCTTTGTCATCTACTTCACTCCAATTCCTATGGATGTGTACTTCGTCTCTCAGCTTGAGAGATGTTGTTATGTCTCATTCCGTGGGTTAATCCTGAGTTGTTCAACCTTCGAGAGGAACAATTCTTTTAGGGTCTTTCCTTTCCTCTCGTTGTCATGATAGTTGGAGTTCTCAAGGCAAGACTTCAAGACAATGATGGTGAATGAATCAACGTTCAATTGAAGTGCACCCTGGATCGTGAAGATTATACTAGTCTGCGTTACCCCTTCACCTTACCCTACGCTTGAATCTCGAGACGAGATTCTTGTTTAGTGGGGGTGAGTTGTCACATCCCTAGCTTCTGGTTTGCTCTGAGCTAGCTAGTCATGTGTTGCATCATGTTTAAATTTTGCCTAAAATTAAAATGGGGATGTTCAAACCCTAGCATTAAATCAACTCAACTAGGGTGAATTAAAATCTTTTCAATAAACCCAAAAGGTTACTAAGAAAAGTTCATGATTTCTGGTTAAGGTGGAAACCACTGCCAAAAATGATGAATATATTCTTAGGTCATTTTTGGATTTTTGAATTAAATCATATTGTATTTGACTTTGGGCATTTAAATACTATAAATAATTTAAATGTTCAAATAAATGTTGGAAATTGTTAAGGGTCACTGAAATAATTCAGAAAGCACCCATAATTGTTTCCAGGATTTTATTAAATGATTTGGTATTTTAAATCAAATCAAAAACAAAATAACAGAAATAGAAAAGAAATAAAAGAGAGAGAGAGAAGGAAGTTACCTGGCGCCCACTTACCTGGCCCAACACGGCCCAGCCCATCTCCACTCCCCCCCCCTGTCGTCTTCCTCTGCCAGTAGGCAGAGGCAAGGCGTGGCGCACGCCCGAGAGGCCTCGGCCACCTCCTGCTTCCCCTGGCCACCTCCTGCTTCCTCCTCGATGCCCCGGAGACGCCACGCACCTCCCTGCCTCTCTCCCGCACTCTCCCGCGTCCTCCTCCTCTCCCCTGGACCTCTCTCTCACTCGCCCGAACGGAGCCGCCGCCACCAACGAGCTCCCTCGCGGTCACCGCCACCCCCTAGCCTCGCCGATGCGCTCAAAGGCTCCGCCTCGACCCCCTCTTTCTCCCCACCGAGCCACAAGGTCCCGGACACGCTGCAACGCTGCCACCATCGCCGTTTCCATCGCCGGACGCCGAGGATCTTCACCGTCGATTCGCCGCCGTCTCCGCTTCCCCGAGCTCGTCATCTACCCCATCCGAACCACCGTGAGCTCCTGCACGTTTTGCCCCTAACCCCGTGGCTTGCCGCTCGCCGTAGCCGCCATTTCATAGCTGGCCGTAGCACGCCGCCGCCTGAGCTCGTCGCCGGCGTAGCTCCGGTGACCATTTGGTCACCCTGGCATGCCTAACTCGCTCCCCGCACCGCGTAGCGCCCCGCTAGCCGCTCACCTCGCTCGTTTGCGCACCGTAGCACTAACTCGCCCCAACCCCGAGCTTCGGCCGCCGCCTCGGGCTCCACTCCGGCGAACCACGGCCACCCCCGCACCTCCCGTTGGTCCCCCTAGATGCACACGGGCACGGGCTACCTCCTGGTGCCCTTGGCGCGTCGATCCGATGCCCCTAGCGCAAGTCCGGCGTCCCCCGCCGTGCTCTGTGGTCGTCGCCGGCTAAACTCCGGCGAGAGCTGACGTGGCCGGTCATTAGGGCCTAACCACCCCGCTAACCCAGGCCTAGAGCCACTGAAATGTGGGCCCTAGTGCCCCTAATCTTTAATTAAACTAAACTAACCCCCCTGTCTAACCTGTGTCACTGACGTGTGGCCCCCACACGTCAGGTTTGACCTGGACCTGGCCGTTGACTCGCTGACGTCATGCTGGCTTCAGGCTGACGCAGTTAAATCATTTTCTGGATTTATTAATATTCAGGAAATTCCAGATAATGCCTAAAACTTCTAAAAATCATAGAAATTCAACCGTAACTCCAAATTAAATAATTTATATATGAAAAATTATCAGAAAAATTCAAGGAATCCATCTGTACCATTTCATGCATGTTAGAACAACTTATAGCTGCTGTTTAGCACAAATCAATTAAATGGCATTTGAATAATCACATATGGAGTTTAAATTTGAATCTTGTATTCAAACCAACTTCATTTAATCTGTTGCTAGTTGCATTAGCTCAAAACACATTCATTTTGCCATGTTATGATCATGCATCATATTGTGCATTGCATTGATTGTGTTCCCTTCTATGTTGCCGGTATTTGTCCCCTCTTGATAGACGTGATACCGATGATGTGATCATTGACACTGATGAAGACTCAATGCTATCTTCAGAAGTGCCAGGCAAGCAAAACCCCCTTGTTCATTCCGATACAATCCCACTCTCTCGCTCCTGCTCTCTTTTACTGCATTAGGACAACAACGATTCATCTGTTACTTGCTGCGGTAGCTGAACCCCTTTATCCTTTGCATGACCTGTCATTCCACAGTAAATAGATGAAACCCACTAGCATGGGTAGGAGTTGTTTGAGCCCTATTGTGCCTACTCATTCTTGCTTGTTTGTCATGCCTGCTACTGCTTAGAGTTGAGTCAGGTCTGATTCATCGGGGATGAATCAGAGGCGTGTGAACATGTCCTACTGTGTGTGAGCTAAGTGTGTGAACACGTTTTGGTAAAGGTAGCGGTGAGAGGCCATGTAGGAGTACATGGTGGGTTGTCTCATTGAAGCCGTCCTCAGGAACTGAGTTCTGTGTTTGTGATCCATGATTCAGCTACTACCATGCATTGGGCCCGAAACCAATGGACCCTCTCGGCTTCTTGATCACCCTTGTCCTCTGTCCAGGAGTTGCAAGTAGTTTCTGGTGTTTGTAGTATGCTGGAGGCCGTGCGCAGCGCTGACCGTAGGGGTGGGCTGTGATGCGGTAGGCACGTGGCCGGGTAAACCGGGCGCCCGTTTGGTGTCACGGAACCCTGTTCACATCGTTTGGGGCTGTGAGCAAAACTCCGGCCGGATCTCCTCATGGATGGAACCCGAATAGGCGATAAACCTGGACTAGAGACTTGAGTGTTTAGGCAGGCCGTGGCCGACACCCACGTTGGGCTTCCGCTTGAAGGTTGTCGAGTACATGTCATGTAAACGGCGGTAAGTGGTGAGAGCGTGTGTGAAGAAGTACACCCCTGCAGGGTTAACATCATCTATTCGAATAGCCGTGTCCGCGGAAAAGGACTTCTGGGTTGCTTATATCAGTTCATAGACAAGTGAAAGTGGATACTTTAAAATGCGCAAGATAAGCGTGAGTGCTATGGATGGCGTTCTCGTAGGGAGACGGGAGCGGATCCATAGTGGTGTATTGATATGGTGAATATGTGGACTCGTGTGCGCCACCTCAAAAGAGTCGCTTGCAGTCGTAGTTTAGGATAGCCACCGAGTCAAAGCTGGCTTGCTGCAGTTAAACCCCACCATCCCCTTGTTGAAAATGATGCATATGTAGTTAGTTCTGATGTAAGTCTTGCTGGGTACATTTGTACTCACGTTTGCCTATTTTATGTTTTTGCAGAGAGACTTCAGTCTCACTAGTAGTTCCACGTGGACTTCGACGTTTAGCTTGTTACCTCAGCTACGATCTTGTGCCTCAGCAGGATTTGGTAGATAGTCAGGCTTCTCAGCCTTTTTCATTTATAGATGGCTGTACTCAGACATGATAGCTTCCGCTTGTGCTTTGATATGTATGCTCTGAATTTTGGGTCATGAGACCCCTGTTTGTAATATCTCGCTCCTCGGAGCCTAATGAATAAATACTTGAGTTGTAGAGTCATGTTGTGATGCCATGTTGTATTTGCACATATCGAGCATATTGTGTGTATGTTATTGAAATGCTTGGTATGTGTGGGATCTGACAACCTAGTTGTTTATCCTTGGTAGCCTCTCTTACCGGGAAATGTCTCCTGGTGTTTCCACTGAGCCATGGTAGCTTGCTACTGCTCCGGAACACTTAGGCTGGCCGGCATGTGTCCTTCGTCGTTCCTGTGTCTGTCCCTTCAGGGAAATGTCACGCGATGAATACCGGAGTCCTGTTAGCCCGCTATAGCCCGGTTCACCGGAGTCCTGCTAGCCCAGTGCTACAGCCTGGATTCACTCGCTGATGACCGACACGTTCGATGCTGGGTCATGGATGCCTGTCCCTGTAGGTTTGTGCCACTTTGGGTTTACGACTAGCCATGTCAGCCCGGGCTCCTTATCATATGGATGCTAGCGACACTATCATATACGTGTGCCAAAAGACGCAAACGGTCCCGGGCAAAGGTAAGACGACACCCGTGGGAATACCGTGCGTGAGGCCGCAAAATGATATGAGTGTTACATGCTAGATCGATGTGGCATTGAGTCGGGGTCCTGACAAAAGATCAATCTAGTAGGCCAAACCAAACTGATAATTCGAAGAGACTTGCAAAGATAACTCAATCATACATAAAAGAATTCAGAGGAGATTCAAATATTATTCATAGATAAACTTGATCATAAACCCACAATTCATCGGATCTCGACAAACACACTGCAAAAAGAGTTTACATCGAATAAATCTCCACAAGAGAGGGGGAGAACATTGTATTGAGATCCAAAAAGAGAGAAGAAGCCATCTAGCTAATAACTATGGAGCCGAAGGTTTGTGGTAAACTACTCACAACTCATCGGAGGGGCTATGGTGTTGATGTAGAAGCCCTCCGTTGTCGATTCCCTCTCCGGCGGAGCGCCGGCAAAGGCTCCAAGATGGGATCTCGCGGATACAGAAGGTTACGGTGGTGGAAATTGTGTTTCGTTGGCTCCCTGGATGTTTTCGGGGTACATAGGCTTATATAGGAGGAAGAAGTACGTCGGTGGCCGCCCGGGGGCCCACAAGACAGGGGGCACGCCCTGTAGGTGTGGGCGCGCCCTCCCCTCTCGTGGCCGCCTCGGCTGCTTCTTGACTTGCACTCCAAGTCCTATGGATCACGTTCGTTCCAAAAATCATGCTCCCGAAGGTTTCATTCCGTTTGGACTCCGTTTGATATTCCTTTTCTTTGAAATACTAAAATAGGCAAAAAAAACAGCAATATGCGCTGGGCCTCTGGTTAGTAGGTTAGTCCCAAAAATGATATAAATGTGTAAAATAAAGCCAATAAACATCCAAAAGTGGTAATATAATAGCACAGAACAATCAAAAATTATAGATACGTTGGAGACGTATCAAGCATCCCCAAGCTTAATTCCTGCTCGTCCTCGAGTAGGTAAATGATAAAAACAGAATTTTTGATGTGGAATGCTACCTAGCATAATTCTCAATGTAATTTTCTTTATTGGGGCATGAATGTTCAGATCCAAATGATTCAAAATAAAAGTTCATATTGACATAAGAAATAGTGATACTTCAAGCATACTAATCAAAGTAATCATGTCTTCTCAAAATAACATGGCCAAAGAAAGTTATCCCTACAAAATCATATAGTCTAGCTGTTGCTCTATCTTCATCACACAAAGTATTTAATCATGCACAACCCCGATGACAAGCCAAGCAATTGTTTCATACTTTAATAATCTCAAACTTTTTCAACTTTCACGCAATACATGAGCGTGAGCCATGGACATAGCACTATATGTGGAATAGAATGGTGGTTGTGGAGAAGACAAAAAGGAGAAGATAGTCTCACATCAACTAGGCGTATCAACGGGCTACGGAGATGCCCATTAATAGATATCAATGTGAGTGGGTAGGGATTGCCATGCAACGAATGCACTAGAGTTATAAATATATGAAATCTCAACAAAAGAAACTAAGTGGGTGTGCATCCAACTGGCTTGCTCACGAAGACCTAGGCAATTTTGAGGAAGCCCATCATTGGAATATACAAGCCAAGTTCTATAATGGAAAATTCCCACTAGTATATGAAAGTGACAACATAGGAGACTCTCTATCATGAAGATCATGGTGCTACTTTGAAGCACAAGTGTGGAAAAAGAGATAGCTCATTTTTTTTCTCTTTTTTTTTCTTTGGCCTTTCTCCTTTTTTTTCTTTTTGGCCTTTCTCTTTTTTTCTTTTTGTAAAGTCCGAAGTCTCATCCCGACTTGTGGGGGAATCATAGTCTCCATCATCCTTTCCTCGCTGGGACAATGCTCCAATAATGAAGATCATCACACATTTATGGATTTACAACTCAAGAATTACAACTCAAAGCTAGAACAAGATATGACTCTATATGAATGCCTCCGGCGGTGTATCGGGATATGCAATGAATCAAGAGCGACATGTATGAAAATTATGAAGGTGGCCTTGCCACAAATACGATGTCAACTACATGATCATGCAAAGAGCAATATGACAAAAGTAATGCGTGTCATATGAACGGAACGGTGGAAAGTTGCATGGCAATATATCTCGGAATGGCTATGGAAATGCCATAATAGGTAGGTATGGTGGCTGTTTTGAGGAAGGTATATGGTGGGTGTATGGTACCGGCGAAAGTTGTGCGGCACAAGAGAGGCTAGCAATGGTGGAAGGGTGAAAGGGTGCGTATAATCCATGGACTCAACATTAGTCAAAAGAACTCATATACTTATTGCAAAAATCTACAAGTCATAAAAACAAAGTATTACGTGCATGCTCCTAGGGGGATAGATTGGTAGGAAAAGACCATCGCTCATCCCCGACCGCCACACATAAGGAAGACAATCAATAAATAAAATTGTGCTCCAACTTCATCACAAAGCGGTTCACCATAAGTGCATGCTACGGGAATCACAAACCTAAACACAAGCATTTTTCATAATCACCTCAACTAGCATGACTTTAATATCACTACCTCTGTATCTCAAAACAATTATCAAGTATCAAATTGATCATAGCATCCAATTCACTTTCTATGATAGTTTTTATTATACCCAACTTGGATGCTCATCATTCTAGGACCAAATTTGTAACCATAGCAAATACCATGTTGTTCTAAAAGACTCTCAAAATAATATAAGTGAAGCATGAGAGACTAGCAATTTCTTCGAAAATAAGCCATCGCCGTGCTCTAAAAGATATAAGTGAAGCACTAGAGCAAAAACTATCAAGCTCAAAAGATATAAGTGAAGCACATAGAGTATTCTAGCAAATTCTAATCAAGTAGGCTTCTACCAAAAGGTGTGTACAGCAAGGATGATTGTGGTAAACTAAAATTAAAAGACTAATATAATACACGATGCTCCAAGCAAAACACATATCATGTGGCGAATAAAAATATAGCTCCAAGTAAAGTTACCAATGAACGAAGACGAAAGAGGGGATGCCTTCCCGGGGCATCCCCAAGATTAGGCTTTTGGCTATCCTTGAATATCTTGGGGTGCCATGGGCATCCCCAAGCTTAGGCTCTTGCCACTCCTTATTCCATAGTCCATAAAAGCTTTACCAAAACTTGAAAACTTCACAACACAAAACTCAACAGGAAATCTTATAAGCTCCGTTAGTGAAAAAAACAAAACCACCACATAAGGTACTGTAATGAACTCATTCTTTATTTATTTTGGTGTTTAACCTACTGAATTACAACTTCTATATGGTTTATAAACTATTTTACTAGCCATAGATGCATCAAAATAAACAAACAACACACGAAAAACAGAATCTGTCAAAAACAGAACAGTCTGTAGCAATCTGTAACTAACGCAAACTTCTGGAACTTTAAAAATCCTACCAAAATAGGAAGTCCTGGAAATTTTGTCTATTGATCAGAAGCAAAAATAATCAACGCAAAAGCATGTTTCTGTGATTTAACAAAACTAAATTCGTGCGTGCAAAGTTTCTGTTTTTCAGCAGAATCAAATCAACTATCATCATAGGTTATCCTATAGGTTCTACTTGGCACAAACACTAATTAAAAGATAAAAACACATCTAAACAGAAGGTAGATGCAAGATTTATTACTAAACAGGAACAAAAACAAAAAAACACAAAGAAAATTGGGTTGCCTCCCAACTAGCGCTATCGTTTAACGCCCCTAGCTAGGCATAAAAGCGAAGATAGATCTAAGTAGTGCCATAATAATAAGATAGATCTTGAAAACTCATCTCACATTCTCTACGTTCGGCAGCAAGTTTTCTTTGAGGCAAGAAAAAGTAATCAAAAGGGCTAAATTTAGCGGGACAAAGGTCCCCAAGATCAATCTCAGGAGGAATGGGTTCCTCCTTTGGCCCTTCATAATCCACAACTAATTCATCACTAAAAGCATTCTTTTGGCAAAATCTCGTGAGCCTATACTCAAGAGAGTATCCTAGCTCATTATTTCGAAGGGCAAAATCATTATTAAGTTCAGTAATTCTATTGACCAAGACATTGGTAGGAACCTTTTTTTCTAAGGTTTTCATTGAAAGCAACATAATCCGAAGATTGAAAACGCCTAATTTCCTCCTGATCAAAGAGGACCGCCTCTATGGGAGGACGACCGGCGTCCACCCTATAGTGCACAAAGATTTCTTTGGCCTCTCTTATTATAAATCTAAACTCATGAGCCAAAAAGATAGTAACATCACGTTTAACAGAAGAATGCTCAATATTGGAAAATTCCAGAAAAATTCTTTGTATGCAAGGATGCATATGCATAAATTGTCTTTCAAGTTCAACTACAAGCATAGCAATGGCATCCGCAAGACTACTAGTTCTATGAAGAATAGAACCCCCCCATGGAAGGTAAAGCACCGGCGCAAGTAAAGAAAGCTTGAATAAAACTTTTTCCAATAATGTTACCACTACCGACTCGAAACTTTTTAGTATGCAAGATAGGGGGTTCTTCAACCGGAGCCTCAGAATTTTCCATGTTATCATTATTGTCCATATCGATGATAATCTCCCCAATTTCAGACATAACGGCAAACAAAAGCAAGGAAGAAGAAAGTAAGCGAGAGAGAGGAGGAGAGAGAGGGCGAATAAAACGGCAAGGGTGAAGTGGGGGAGAGGAAAACGAGAGGCAAATGGCAAATAATGTAAATGCGAGCGAGATGAGTTTGTGATGGGTACTTGGTATGTCTTGACTTGAGCGAAGACCTCCCCGGCAACGGCGCCAGAAATCCTTCTTGCTACGTCTTGAGCTTGCGTTGGTTTTCCTTGAATAGGAAAGGGTGATGCAGCAATAGTAGCGTAAGTATTTCCCTCAGTTTTTGAGAACCAAGGTATCAATCCAGTAGGAGGCTCCTCAAAACTCCCATGCACCTACACAAACAAACAAAGAACTCGCAACCAACGCAATAAAGGGGTTGGCAATCCCTTCACGGCCACTTGCGTAAGTGAGATCTAATAGAGATAGTATGATAAGATAAATATATTTTTGGTATTTTATAATATAGATGCAAAAAGTAAAGGTGCAAATAAAAGTAGATTGGAAGCAAATATGATAAAAGATAGAACTGGGGGCCATAGGTTTCACTAGTGGCTTCTCTCAAGATAGCATAAGTATTACGGTGGGTGAACAAATTACTGTCGAGCAATTGATAGAAAAGTGAATAATTATGAGATTATCTAGGCATGATCATGTATATAGGCATCACGTCCGCAACAAGTAGACCGACTCCTGCCTGCATCTACAACTATTACTCCACACATCGACCGACTCTTTCCTGCATCTAGAGTATTAAGTTCATAAAGAACAGAGTAACGCATTAAGCAAGATGACATGATGTAGAGGGATAAACTCATACAATATGATATAAACCCCATATTTTTATCCTCGATGGCAACAATACAATACGTGCCTTGCAACCCTTTCTATCACTGGGTAAGGACACCGCAAGATTGAACCCAAAGCTGAGCACTTCTCCCATTGCAAGAAAAATCAATCTAGTAGGCCAAACCAAACTGATAATTCGAAGAGACTTGCAAAGATAACTCAATCATACATAAAAGAATTCAGAGGAGATTCAAATATTATTCATAGATAAACTTGATCATAAACCCACAATTCATCGGATCTCGACAAACACACCGCGAAAAGAGTTTACATCGAATAGATCTCCACAAGAGAGGGGGAGAACATTGTATTGAGATCCCAAAAGAGAGAAGAAGCCATCTAGCTAATAACTATGGACCCGAAGGTCTATGGTAAACTACTCACAACTCATCGGAGGGGCTATGGTGTTGATGTAGAAGCCCTCCGTTGTCGATTCCCCCTCCGGTGGAGCGTCGGCGAAGGCTCCAAGATGGGATCTCGCGGATACAGAAGGTTACGGTGGTGGAAATTGTGTTCCGTTGGCTCCCTTGATGTTTTTGGGGTACGTAGGCTTATATAGGAGGAAGAACTACGTCGGTGGCCGCTCGGGGGCCCACAAGACAGGGGGCACGCCCTCCCCTCTCGTGGCCGCCTTGGCTGCTTCTTGACTTGCACTCCAAGTCCTCTGGATCACGTTCGTTCCAAAAATCACACTCCCGAAGGTTTCATTCCATTTGGACTCCGTTTGATATTCCTTTTCTTCGAAATACTGAAATAGGCAAAAAAAACAACAATACGGGCTGGGCCTCCGGTTAGTAGGTTAGTCCCAAAAATGATATAAATGTGTAAAATAAAGCCCATAAACATCCAAAAGGGGTAATATAATAGCATGGAACAATCAAAAATTATAGATACGTTGGAGACATATCAGCGGGCGCCAGGTGGGCTCCAGCCCGCGCAGTGTCCTCGTTTCCTCTTTGGTGCAAAGGGGGCAAGCGCAGGCGCGGAGTACCAAGGCATCAAGCAAAGGTTACCATATCGGTGCAACGAGACCAAGACCAGTAGAGCGGCGGGATGGAGGTCACGATGGAGCCCAAGACGGCGTCATCGCCAATGCCTTCGGCGGTCAAAGACCAACTTTAGTCAGGATAACTTGTACTAGTTGTTCCCCTTCAAAATGGCCGTTGTTGGCTCCCTTCCCGCTCAATATTTGGGAAGAGGACCAGGGCCCCTATAAATAGAGATAGCCACCACCACCGTAGTGGGGAGGAGATCATCTAGAGCCAATCAGATCCATCCCAAGTAGAACACCGCACCAGCTCAAGAACACCCCTCGCGAGGCTGTTCTTCCTTTGTACTATTCATCATCAGCCCCAGAGGCAATCCACCACACCAAACACTAGAGTAGGGTATTACACCACAACGGTGGCCCAAACTAGTATAAACCTTGTGTCCCTTTTGTTGTTCATCGTGTAGCTTAGATTCACGGCGAGGCTTTGGGGTGATGATCGGTAGGGAGAAGATCTTCGTGCACACCACAGAGTTCGAACCTTAAGGGTTTTGCCAGAACCCGATATCTGACATTTGGCGCGCCAGGTAGGGGTGCGCCGAAATCCTCTTTGCCGGAACCCGCGTTCCATTGCTTCGTTGCGTCCATGTCCGGCGACTCGACGGCCAACATCGACCGCTGGGCGGCATGGCCTGCTCACACCGTGCTGCCTGCCCAAGGTGACCTCAACCCCGCGCCTCAGGCAGCCCGCGCTCCGTAGAACGCTGCGAGGCGCGAGCGATGCAGTCAAGCGCCACCTGCCCTCACCCCGCGGCAGGTGCGATCAGCAGCAAGGGCCTCAAACCACGCCACGGCCATAGTGCCGCACACCCGACGGGAGCAGGTGAACATGAGGGCCGCGCTCACGGTGGCTCGAGAGCTGCTACTGTGCAGGCTGCAAGAAAGCGGCCATGACGTGCTGCTGGAGCGTGTCGCCGAGCTCCTGGATGCCGCTACTTCAGGGGCGCCTCCTTTCTGCGTCCAGCTTCCACACCACGCCCCGAGCGGATCACACAGCGGGCCCATCCGCGCCCGTGCGCCCTCAGGAGTACCCCAAGGCTTCACCAACACCAGCTCGACCATTAGCGTCGGGCGTCAAGCGGCACCAGCACCGCCCCTAGTGAGCGAAGACATGTGCATCGCCGCCTACGGCCCGGGCGGGCCGCTGCCCTATCACCCCCAAGACGGCGCGTCGAGACAAGCTGTATGGAGCATGGGGCACTACGGCGAAGCCTTCGGGGCGGCGACCTCGGAGGCTTACGTGCCCCACATGGTGGATCGGGAATATGCACAGGAAGAATACCATGGCTCGTTCGTCGGGCTAGGCTGGGAGGAAGAAACGCTAGAAGCCGAGCCTTTTCAGGAGCCTTGAGGAAGCCTCGCCAACCGCGCCAGCAGCTGCAACTATCGGGTACTGCTAATTCCTCAGGAGCAAGCTTATGCTAACCATGGGTCGCAGGAAGTCTAGGTCAGTACAGTGGAAGGCTGCCCCAGCTCGGCAGCCTCCCTTCCGCCAGGAGGGGCGCACTAGGGGCTGTAGAAGAGGGGCCGGGAGCCAGGGCCCTCCCCACGGTGCGTGGAGCAAGGCCTTTCTCAAAGGTAGGCCCTCCGCTGGAGAGGTGCCGCGAGGCCTGCCCCTGGCGGAGGACCCGTGGTCATCGGGGGAACTGCTGGCGTCCCCTTTACCCCATTGGCATCATCCTTGGTTTTCGGTTGCCGTTAATGGCGGTCGAGGGTGGCGCAAGGTGGGGCCCTCGTCTGGCAATATGAAGCAAGGCCCGTACCTGTGAAGAAGGCCCAGTGCCTGTGAAGCTCGCCGCCCGTGACACTCTCACGTAATAATGAGTTAGGGATGTACACACCCTGGAGTCTCCGGAGAGCCGCCCTCAGGCCTCGGGGGCTCCCTCCCACGCCCAGTGGCAGCACTTAGCTCCGCGCTAGTGAGAAGACATCAAAGACTAGACTAGGAGCCGGACGCGGCCTTTTGTTTTTTGCTCCCTTTTTATATGGTCGAACTTTCTCGCTTCGGATTTAAGTTGAAGTTGAATTTGTGTTTGTGTATGCGGGGAGGGGCATCCTGTCTTGTTCGCGTGATTTCTCGTATTCTGGTTTCCGCCCAAGTTGCAATTCGCACTAGCTGCCCCCCCCCTCATGAGCCGCTCGCGGGCGGGGCTGGGTTTGGCACCCTCGCGCGAGCCGTCCTGCGGCCAGCGCTCGCTCTCGCGCGACCCTCAACAAATGGCCAACAAGTCTCCGGAAGGACCCTCGGATTATCACCACAAGCCTACTCAAGGCTCGCCTAGGATAAAGGTAAATCACAGCAACTAACCCATTGCAGGGCCCGTAACATCATACAGGTGCCCATTCGGCGCCGTCCTTAACAACATATGGACAGTAATCCTTTTTACATGAGGGGCTTCCCCTCCCAAAATGCTCTTACAACATTCAGGGCCACGCCCAAGCTTTTTCTGCGCAGGATAAACAGCAGGGGGAGCGCAGAATTAATCGGACATGTCACTCACCGCATCCTCTTGATCGTCTCCAGAAGTATCGCTGGCGCCACTGTCGTTGTCGCTAGCTTCACCATCGCCGTTGTTGGCGCCATCTTCGCCGCCGTTCACCACGTCACCTTCATCCACAGCAACTACCACCCCATCATCATCAGAGGTGAAGGCCCGGACAAGTGCATCCACGTTGTCCTCCACCCATCGCGCCAGGTCGCCTCGAATGGCCACGGGCACCGGAGCAATGACAGAATCGAAGTCAAAGTGAGGATCCCTATCCTGAAGGTGGCTGAAGACACAGGAGAACGCACGGGCGAGCAGGCCGCGGTTCCTCTCCACGACAAGCAGGCGAGCTCTTTCAGAGCGATTCTCTAGATGTGTCACCACGTTAGTGAAGAACAGGAGATTGCCGGCATAGTTGGTCACATGAGGTTGCTCAGCGGACGCGTCGCAGATATTGCCCAGGGCTGTGTTGGCCCTTTCCCTGAGCGTTCGAAGAATGGGGCCATGCATGTGCTCTAGCGTCTGCCGCTGGCAGATCTCATCTTCGTTCCGCCGTGCAACAGACTCGGTGTCATCAACCCTCCGTTGGAGGAGAAGCAGCTCGGCATGGGAGGAGGCCAGCTCAGCCTGTGCTGCGACTAGGGCGGTTGCGGTGGCCTCCGCGCACTGCGTCGCTTCAGCCAGCTTGGTCCGGAGGGCGGCATTCCTGCCCGCGGCCTCAGCTTTAACCAGTTCCAACTTCTCGCCATGCTCGCGCACAAGACCCGCGTGAACTTCCGCCATGCGGTGGTCGATCTCTTCTTGGATTCGGGCCTCCCGCGCGCCAACGTCGTCCTCCGCCTGGGTAACCTGGCGCTCCATCATCTCCAACTATTCAAGATCGAGGTTGCGCTCGGCAGCCTCCAGTGTCAGCGCTTCCTCACGCTTCCGGAGCTCCTCCTCCTCGACGGGCGTCCCCTTCAGCGACGCCAGGGCAGCGTGGCGCAGCTCCACTTGCTGCTCCAGGGAAGTGCTCCAGGCTTGGAGCTCCCACGCGTGCTTCTCCGTGATCTCATGTCACCGATCTGCCTCCTGAGCCTCCTCAATGGCTCGAGAGCAGGCCTTTCGCGAGGCTGCGAGGGATGCTTCGGCCTTTGCGTTGTCAAGATCACGCTGACGACGCGCAAGGCTGACCGCCACCTTCATCTTGCGCCACTCTTCAACCAGCCGCAGGCCTTTGGCTTCAAGACGCGCGTCCACGTCCGCAAGCTCTCCACCGAGCTGGCCCACCGCGTCCGTCGCCTTCCGGAGAAACTCTTGGCGGATGGCGCTGCGCTCCCGCGCATGCGTGAGCATGTCATCAATATCGTCCTCCTCCCGTCGGTGTTGGCGGAGGGCCCTGAGGAGGTCCGCCTCCTCTCGGAAAGGGGATGGGGGCTGGCGCCCCCACAATCGCCAGATGGGCCCCACGAGGGACCCAGCCCGGCGCAGATCCATCCCTAGAAAAAGAGCTGAAGATCGACTTCAACCAGCCGTCCACGATAAGAGAAGGGGCCCGGGGCAAGCTAATCATGTCCAGGGCAAGGTCACGACGGAAAGGCGGCGAGGACACGGGATCGAGGCACCATGCGGGCCGGCTTGCTTCTCCGGACGAATCCGCGTCAGGGGCGGCACGCGAGCTCGGGGCGCTCAAGGCCGATGATGGAGGTGAGGCCTGAGGAGGTGGCTTCTTAGCTGGCTCTGCAGGCTTGGTAGGAGGGATCCTGAAGGGCCACAGTCAGCAAAGGGAACATCGAATGAGGAATTACAAGAAGGAGGGACTTACTCATCCATGGCGAAGTACTTCCTATGCTTCAGCAGCCGGCAGGGGCGCTCGCTGCCGCTCGAAGACTCCTTCCTCTTGCGGAGGGCGTCGAAGTTTATGCGGAACCGACCCAAGCTCTCAATGTAAGGGCCGGCGCGCAGCGTGGATGAAGAAGAACCAAGGCGACCTGCCTCAGGGGCGCCAGGCTTGGGGGAGCGATCAGGCGCCACCTCTTGGTGGCCTACCGAGACCTCGGGGGACTCGGCCTCGGGAGCTGCAGGTCGTGTCCCCTCATCAACGACCACCTCAGGACAAGCTTCGCAAGCTCCGGAGGATGTCGCATCGGGAGCCCCGCGCGACACCGGCATCTCGATGCCGGATCCCCAGCCTCCAGCGATGCTTTCCTCCCTGCACCACCTCCTGAGGCAAGATCGACGTGAGTGACGGGGAGAGGATCCACAACGACGGGATTTTCGCGGGGCCCCACGAGGTTGGCCGGGCGCAACCCCCATTCGTCAAAGTGGGGCATCTGCCTCGCGAACTCGGCCCTGCCCGAGCAAAGATACAAGAGGCCGCCCTCGTGTCGGATGTCACCTGGAGAGGGGTCGCCAGTCAAGACCTCCAGCACCTTCTTCAGCGTCTCAGGCGTGAGATCCTCCTCCTGAAGCCTCATGCAGTCCTGATACCCAGTCAGGGTCCACATCAGTCGGGAGTGGCACTGGAGAGGAGCAAGGCGACACTGGAGGAACTCCTTCACCACCTGGGGCACCATCACACCAAGCGTCCTCAACCTCTCGAATCGGCGCCAGACGAAGGCGAGCTGGGGGCTCGCAAGCTCCTCATGGCCCCAGCCTGAATTGGGGATAGCAGGCAATGTCGGATGCTCGAGCAAGGGGCTGGGCACCCTGACATCCACGTACAGCCATCGTGTCCGGAACCCTCTGATGGAAGGTGGAAGGCCAAAATCAATCACTGAGGCGGACGTCTCCGGCACGGCCTGGAAGCTCATGCACCCTGAGCATTGAAGTGGGTCGGTCAGGCGCAAGGAGAAGAAGTGGCGCAAGAGAGCAATGGAAGGGGAGATGCCCACCATGGCTTCACAGATGAAGGAGAAGGCAACAAGAAGAGTAATGGATTGAGGATCGAGAAGCATCATATGGATCTGGTAGTGGGAAAGCACCGCATTGAAGAAAGCAGAGAAAGGGGGAACCAGGCCAGCCCATAGAGCGTCGACGAAGAATCGAACCTCCGTGACGATCCTGTCGAAGGAGGCATGGGATGCAGGCCAAGCCGTCGTCCTTCCGCACTCGTTAAAGCTGGAGGTGAGGGCGGAGCAGACCATCTCCAAGGCTTCCGGGTTGAGTATCAGCGACCGGTCGACAGCGGGCGCGATTGCCGGAGGCGAGCTGGCCGAGGGCGCGGGCTTCTTCCCTTTCTCCCTTTTTGTTGGCGCCATGGCAACGGAAGGGGGGAGAGCTCGGGCCAGATTGGAGGTGGAAACAGAGGCTCAAGGAAGAAAGGGGAACAGGAAGCTCGCGGGCAGCAAGGAGGGAATAACTGTGTAAAGTTTCGTGGCCGCCTAGCCGGGCGGATATTGGGGGAGCGTGGGGAAGCGCAGACGCCCACGTCCAATCAACCTCCACGCGGCGACCAAGGCCGCGGGCTGTTGGGGCCCGCAGCGCTCCGCACTGATGTCTACTACACAACCTTCTTCTTGTAGACGTTGTTGGGCCTGCAAGTGCATAGATTTGTAGGACAGTAGCAAATTTCCCTCAAGTGATTGACCTAAGGTTTATCAATCCGTGGGAGGCATAGGATGAAGATGGTCTCTCTTAAACAACCCTGCAACCAAATAACATAGAGTCTCTTGTGTCCCCAACACACCCAATACAATGGCAAATTGTATAGGTGCACTAGTTAGGCGAAGAGATGGTGATACAAGTGCAATATAGATGGTAGATAAAGGTATTTGTAATCTAAAAATATAAAAACAGCAAGGTAACTAACGATAAAAGTGAGCGTAAATGGTACTGCAATGATAGGAAACAAGGCCTAGGGTTCATACTTTCACTAGTGCAAGTTCTCTCAACAATAATAACATAGATAGATCATATAACAAGCCCTCAACATGCAACAAAGAGTCACTCCAAATCCACTAATAACGGAGAACAAACGTAGAGATTATGGTATGGTACGAAACCACCTCACAGTTATTCTTTCGGATCGATCTATAAAAGAGTTCGTACTAGAATAACACCTTAAGACACAAATCAATCAAAACCCTAATGTCACCTAGATACTCCATTGTCACCTCAAGTATCCGTGGGCATGATTATACGATATGCATCACACAATCTCAGATTCATCCAACCAACACAAAGTACTTCAAAGAGTGCCCCAAAGTTTCTACCGGAGAGTCAAGAAAATGTGTGCCAACCCCTATGCATAGGTTCATGGGCGGAACTCGCAAGTTGGTCACCAAAACATACATCAAGTGGCACGTGATATCCCATTGTCACCACAGATAAACACGGCAAGACATACATCAAGTGTTCTCAAATCAAAGACTCAATCCGATAAGATAACTTCAAGAGGGAAACTCAATTCATCACAAGAGACTAGAGGGGGGAGAAACATCATAAGATCCAACTATAATAACAAAGCTCGCGATACATCAAGATCATGCCATAGAGAGAACACGAGAGAGAGAGATCAAACACATAGCTACTGGTACATACCCTCAGCCCCGAGGGTGAACTACTCCCTCCTCGTCATGGAGTGCGCCGGGATGATGAAGATGGCCACCGATGATGGGTTCCCCCTCCGGCAGGGTGCCGGAACGGACTCCCGAGAGTTTTTGGTGGATACAGAGGCTTGCGGTGGCGGAACTCCCGATCTATCTAGATATTCGGTGGTTTTAGGGTACGTAGGGTTATATAGGCGAAAGAAGTCGGTCGGGGGGTGCTTGAGGGGTCCACGAGACAGGGGGCCGCGCCCTGTAGGGGGGCGCGCCCCCTATCTCCTGGGCTCCTCAAGTATCTTCTGACTTGATCTCCAAGCCTCCAGGATGATATTCTTCCAAAAAAATCATGATGCTGAAGGTTTCATTCCGTTTGGACTCCGTTTGATATTCCTTTTCTTCGAAATACTGAAATAGGCAATAAAACAGCAATATGGGCTGGGCCTCCGGTTAGTAGGTTAGTCCCAAAAATGATATAAATAAGTAAAATAAAGCCCATAAACATCCAAAAGGGGTAATATAATAGCATGGAACAATCAAAAATTATAGATACGTTGGAGACGTATCAAGCATCCCCAAGCTTAATTCCTGCTCGTCCTTGAGTAGATAAATGATGAAAACAGAATTTTTGATGTGGAATGCTACCTAGCATAATTCTCAATGTAATTTTCTTTATTGTGGCATGAATGTTCAGATCCAAATGATTCAAAATAAAAGTTCATATTGATAAAAGAAATAGTAATACTTCAAGCATATTAATCAAAGTAATCATGTCTTCTCAAAATAACATGGCAAAAGAAAGTTCATCCCTACAAAATCATATAGTTAGGCTATGCTTCATTTTCGTCACATAAAGATGTTCCCAACTTCTATACCCCCGATGACAAGCCAAGCAATTTTTTCATACTTAAATAATCTCAAAAAAATTCAACCTTCACGCAATACATGAGCGTGAGCCATGGATATAGCACTATGGGTGGAATAGAATATGATGATGGGGATTGTGTGGAGAAGACAAAAAAGGAGAAAGCCTCACATTGACGAGGATAATCAATGGGCTATGGAGATGCCCATCAATTTATGTCAACATGAGGAGTAGGGATTGACATGCAACGGATGCACTAGAGCTATAAATGAATGCTCAACAAAAGAAAACTAGGGGGTGTGCATCCAACTTGCTTGCTTACAAAGACCTATTGAAGAAGCCCATCGTAGGAATATACAAGCCAAGTTCTATAATGAAAAATTCCCACTAGTATGAAAAAGACAACTTATGAGACTCACTATATGAAGATCAAGGTGCTACTTTGAAGCACAAGTGTGGAAAAAGAGATAGTAACATTGCCCTTTTTATTTATTTTCTTTTTTTTCTTTTCTTTTTTCTTTTTTTTCTTTTTTTTGGGCCTTTCTTTTTTTGGCCTTTCTTCTTTTTGGCCTTTCTTCTTTTTTTCTTCTTTTTTTCTTTGGGAAATGCTCTAATAATGATGATCATCACACTTCTATTACAACATATGAATTACAACTTGAAACTAGAACAAGATATGACTCTATATGAATGCCTCCGGCGATGTACCGGGATGGTGCAATGAATCAAGAGTGATATGTATGAAAAATAATGCATGGTGGCTTTGCCACAAATACGATGTCAACCACATGATCATGCAATGGCAATATGACAAAAGTAAAGTATGTCATGATGATGATGAACGGAATGGTGGAAAGTTGCATGGCAATATATCTCGGAATGGCTATGGAAATGCCATAATAGGTAGGTATGGTGGATGTTTTGAGGAAGATATAGGGAGGTTTATGTGTGATAGAGCGTATTGTATCACGGGGTTTGGATGCACCGGCGAAGTTTGCACCAACTCTCAAGGTGAGAAAGGGCAATGCACGGTACCGAAGAGGCTAGCAAAGGCGGAAAGGTAAAAGTGCGTATAATCCATGGACTCAACATTAGTCAAAAGAACTCATATACTTATTGCAAAAATTTAGAAGTCATCAAAAACCAAGTACTACGCGCATGCTCCTAGGGGGGTAGATTGGTAGGAAAAGACCATCGCTCGTCCCCGACCGCCACTCATAAGGATGCACAAGCCAGGTACACTTCATGTTTCAAATTTGTTACACAACTTTAACCATACGTGCATGCTACGGGACTTGCTAACTTCAACGCAAGCATTCTTTAAATTCATAATCACCCAACTAGCATGACTTTAATATCACTACTTCCATATCTCAAAACAATTATCGAGTATCAAATTGATCATAGCATCCAATTCACTTCCTATGATAGTTTTTATTATACCCAACTTGGATGCTCATCATTCTAGGACCAACTTTATGACCATAGAAAATACCATGCTGTTCTAAAAGACTCTCAAAATAATATAAGTGAAGAATGAGAGACTAGAAATTTCTACAAAATATAACCACCGCCGTGCTCTTAAATATATAAGTGATGCACTAGAGCAAATGACAAACTACTCCGAAAGATATAAGTGAAGATCAATGAGTAGTCGAATAATTGTGCAACTATGTGAAGACTCTCTAACATTAAAGAATTTCAGATCTTGGTATTGTATTCAAACAGCAAGCAAAACAAAATAAAATGACATTGCAAGGATAGCACAACTCATGTGAAGAAGCAAAAACTTAGGCTCAACCGATACTAACCGATAGTTGTTGAAGAGGAAAGGTGGGATGCCTACCGGGGCATCCCCAAGCTTAGATGCTTGAGACTTCTTGAAATATTATCTTGGGGTGCCTTGGCATCCCCAAGCTTGAACTTTTATGTCTCCTTAGTTCCTCTCATATCATGGTTTCTCTTTTTATCAAAAGCTTCATCCACACCAAACTCAACAAGAACTCATGAGATAGGTTAGTATAAACCAATGCAAAACCTTATCATTTTCTATTGTAAAAAATCACTAAAATTATTATTCAACATTTAATACTAAATGCCTCTGCATATTTAATACTCCTATCCTCAAATAGAATCATTGAACAAGCAAACATATGCAAACAATGCAAACATAACAGCAATCTACCAAAATAGTACAGTCTGTAAAGAATGCAAGAGTAACAATACTTCCCTAACTCCAAAAATTATGAAATAAAATTCCCACTGTAGTAAATTTATCAGAGATCATTATGCAAAAGGTTTCGTCATTATATCACTGAATTTTCTAGGGAATTTTTGCAACAGCGGTAAACTTTCTGTTTTCAAACAGCAACATGTATACTAGCAAAATAAGCATGGCAAAGGCTATCCTTGACATTTTTATTGAAAATAAAGATGAAAAACATTATTATAAATAACAGAAAGCAAATACTAACAAAAGAAAATGACGCTCCAAGCAAAACACGTATCATGTGGTGAATAAAAATATAGCTCCAAGTAAAGTTACCGATGAACGAAGACGAGAGAGGGGATGCCATCCAGGGCATCCCCAAGCTTAGGCTCTTGGTTGTCCTTGGGTATTACCATGGGGTGCCTTGGGCATCCCCAAGCTTAGGCTCCTGCCACTCCTTATTCCATAGTCCATCGAACATTTACCCAAAACTTGAAAACTCCACATCACAAAACTCAACAGAAAACTCGTAAGCTCCGTTAGTATCAGAAAATAAAACCACCACTTAGGTACTGTAATGAACTCATTATAAATTCATATTGGTGTAATATCTACTGTATTCCAACTTATCTATGGTTCATATCCTCCGATACTACTCATAGATTCATCAAAACAAGCAAACAACACATAGAAAACAGAATCTGTCAAAAACAGAACAGTCTGTAGTAATCTGTATCAAAAGTATACTTCTGGAACTCCAAAAATCCTACAAAATTAGGACGACCTAAGAAATTTGTGTACCAATCCAGAGCAATAAGAGTCAGATAGAAGCAAGTTTATGTGAATTAACAAAACTAATTTACTGGGTGCACAAGTTTCTGATTTTCAGCAGGATCAACACAACTATCACCGTAAGCTATCCTAAAGGTCTTACTTGGCACTTTATTGAAACAAAAGCTATAAAACATGATTACTATAGTAGTATAATCATGTGAACACACAAAAACAGTATGGGTAAATATTGGTTTGTCTCCCAACAAGCGCTTTTCTTTAATGCCTTTCTAGCTAGGCATGATGATGACAATGATGCTCACATAAAAGATAAGAATTGAAACATAACGGGAGCATCATGAAGCATATGACTAGCACATTTAAGTCTAACCCACTTCCTATGCATAGGGATTTTGTGAGAAAACAACTTATGGGAACAATAATCAACTAGCATAGGAAGGTAAAACAAGCATAACTTCAAGATTTTCAACACATAGAGAGGAAACTTGGTATTATTGCAATTCCTACAAGCATATGTTCCTCCCTCATAATAATTTTCAGTAGCGTCATGAATGAATTCAACAATATAACCAGCACCTAAAGCATTCTTTTCATGATCTACAAGCATAGAAAATTTACTAATCTCCACATAAGCAAAATTCTTCTCATTCGGAATAGTGGGAGTATCATAAGAGACTTGAACACTAAAAATTGTTTCCAAATTAAAAGAGTAATGTTCAGAAAAAGGGTAATCATAATCATGACAAGTTTTATAAATATAATCATCACTACTTCTTATAGCATAAGTTTCATCACAATAATCATCCTAAGTAGCAACTTCGTTCTCATCATAATCGATTGAAACCTCTCCCAAGATAGTGGAATCACTAAATAAAGTTGACACTCTTCCAAATCCACTTCCATGTTCATCACAATAAAATTCAACATCCTCCAAAATAGTGGGATCACTACTTCCTAAAGTTGACACTCTTCCAAACCCACTTTCATCAGTATAATCATCATAAGTAGGAGGCATGCTATCATCATAACAACTTTGCATATCAAAACTTGGGATGCTAAAAATATCATATTCATTAAACATAGCATCCCCAAGCTTGGGACAAACATTAATTTCAGCAAATATATTCTTAAATATTTCATCCTCATCGAACATAGCTTCCCCAAGCTTGGGCCCTTTCATATCATAAGCATAATCACTCTCATCATTAAAAATATTGATAGCACCAATAGTATAGCAATTATCATCATCACAATGAGTAGTAGGAGCAACATCATTTGGGAGGGATACCTTTCTACCTTTGTTGCTCCTTCTTTTCTTTTTCTTCTTCATATTATGTGTGGGTTCAACCTTCCTCTTTGAGCTCCTTATTGATGAGATTGGTTGAATAGAAAGCTCCTCCTCGTTACCTGATTCATCATGAGAAATAATAGGAGGATATTGGGAAGTCTATTCCCTTTCATTAGTATTCTCATCATCTTCTATTTGCTTTCTTTTCTTTAGGTAATTGGCAATATAAGGATTTTCAATGCAATTCTCCGCACAAAACATATAAATCTTTTCTAGACCAATACCAAGAAAATGCATAAGGTTAAATTCTGGAATAGGCTTAGTTAAATGTTTCAACTCTTCACAACCCAAAAGCAATCTAAGTTCATTGTAATGAGAAAGTGAGAGCAAATCATCACAATTTTTGGACACGATCCGATCATGAAACAATTTGCATTGGAGATGTAAATGATCTTGTTTATTGCAAAATTCACAATAAGAAAGATATCTTAAATTCTCCACACTCTTATCTAGCATTTCTTGCAATATATATCTTCTCTATTTGGTGTGTTCATGCAAACATGCACTCCACAAAAGTTGACATGCTCATAAGATATATTTTCATCATGACTAGAGCAATCATCATTAGTACTAAGGATATTCAAGGAGTTTATACTAACAACATTGCAATCATGCTCATCATTCAAAGATTTAGTACCAAGCATTTTAATGCACTCTTCTTCTAGCACTTGAGCACAATTTTCCTTTCCATCAAACTCAGGAAAGATATTAAAAAGACAAAGCGTATGAGACAAACTCAAATCCATTTTTTTGTAATTTTCTTTTATAAACTAAACTAGTGATAAAACAA
Source organism: Triticum dicoccoides (assembly GCF_002162155.2). Taxonomy (NCBI): domain Eukaryota; kingdom Viridiplantae; phylum Streptophyta; class Magnoliopsida; order Poales; family Poaceae; genus Triticum; species Triticum dicoccoides. Next base: position 278,808,151 of record NC_041389.1, read on the forward strand.
GAAACAAAAAGATTCGATTGCAAGATCTAAAGATATACCTTCAAGCACTAACCTCCCCGGCAACGGCGCCAGAAAAGAGCTTGATGTCTACTACACAACCTTCTTCTTGTAGACATTGTTGGGCCTGCAAGTGCATAGGTTTGTAGGACAGTAGCAAATTTCCCTCAAGTGGATGACCTAAGGTTTATCAATCCGTGGGAGGCATAGGATGAAGATGGTCTCTCTTAAACAACCCTGCAACCAAATAACATACAGTCTCTTGTGTCCCCAACACACCCAATACAATGGCAAATTGTATAGGTGCACTAGTTAGGCCAAGAGATGGTGATACAAGTGCAATATAGATGGTAGATAAAGGTATTTGTAATCTAAAAATATAAAAACAGCAAGGTAACTAACGATAAAAGTGAGCGTAAATGGTACTGCAATGATAGGAAACAAGGCCTAGGGTTCATACTTTCACTAGTGCAAGTTCTCTCAACAATAATAACATAGATAGATCATATAACAAGCCCTCAACATGCAACAAAGAGTCACTCCAAAGCCACTAATAACGGAGAACAAACGTAGAGATTATGGTATGGTACGAAACCACCTCACAGTTATTCTTTCGGATCGATCTATAAAAGAGTTCGTACTAGAATAACACCTTAAGACACAAATCAATAAAAACCCTAATGTCACCTAGATACTCCATTGTCACCTCAAGTATCCGTGGGCATGATTATACGATATGCATCACATAATCTCAGATTCATCCAACCAACACAAAGTACTTCAAAGAGTGCCCCAAAGTTTCTACCGGAGAGTCAAGAAAATGTGTGCCAACCCCTATGCATAGGTTCATGGGCGGAACCCGCAAGTTGGTCACCAAAACATACATCAAGTGGCACGTGATATCCCATTGTCACCACAGATAAACACGGCAAGACATACATCAAGTGTTCTCAAATCAAAGACTCAATCCGATAAGATAACTTCAAGAGGGAAACTCAATTCATCACAAGAGACTAGAGGGGGGAGAAACATCATAAGATCCAACTATAATAACAAAGCTCGCGATACATCAAGATCGTGCCATAGAGAGAACACGAGAGAGAGAGAGATCAAACACATAGCTACTGGTACATACCCTCAGCCCCGAGGGTGAACTACTCCCTCCTCGTCATGGAGTGCGCCGGGATGATGAAGATGGCCACCGATGATGGGTTCCCCCTCCGGCAGGGTGCCGGAACGGACTCCCGAGAGTTTTTGGTGGATACAGAGGCTTGCGGTGGAGGAACTCCCGATCTATCTTGATATTCGGTGGTTTTAGGGTACGTAGGGTTATATAGGCGAAAGAAGTCGGTCGGGGGGTGCTTGAGGGGTCCACGAGACAGGGGGTCGCGCCCTGTAGGGGGGGCGCGCCCCCTATCTCCTGGGCTCCTCAAGTATCTTCTGACTTGATCTCCAAGCCTCCAGGATGATATTCTTCCAAAAAAATCATGATGCCGAAGGTTTCATTCCATTTGGACTCCGTTTGATATTCCTTTTCTTCGAAATACTGAAATAGGCAATAAAACAGCAATATGGGCTGGGCCTCCGGTTAGTAGGTTAGTCCCAAAAATGATATAAATAAGTAAAATAAAGCCCATAAACATCCAAAAGGGGTAATATAATAGCATGGAACAATCAAAAATTATAGATACGTTGGAGACGTATCACGCACTTGCCCATTCGCTTCACTGCTAAGCCAAGTCCGAGCACGCCTTGGGCCCGGGGGCTACTATCGGCGTTCTGGGAACGGGGGTCCCCAGACTTGCCTTCCTGCAGCCTACGGCGTGGCTCAAGCAGTGGCCCAGTACGGCCCGTCTACATCAACCCAAGCTCAAGACCCTTGCGAGGGGCCAAGCCTCGCGGGGCGGACGATGCAAGGCTTCCTCAGGGGCAGCCTCACCAGGCAGGCTCGCGAGGAGGCGGAGAGATCAAGGCAGGGGTACCTTGCGAGGAGGCGGAGAGATCAAGGCGGGGGTACCTCGCGAGGTGCTCATGACGCAAGCCATGACGATCGAGACCAGGCGGGCGCCAGCCTGTGCAGTGTCCTTGTTTCCTCTTTGGTGCAAAGGGGGCAAGCGCAGGCGCGGGGTACCGAGGCATCAAGCAAAGGTTACCATATCGGTGCAACAAGACCAAGACCAGCAGAGGGCGGGATGGAGGTCACGATGGAGCCCAAGACGGCGTCATCGCCAGTGCCTTTGGCAGTTGAAGTCCAACTTTAGTCGGGATAACTTGTACTAGCTGTTCCCCTTCAAAATGGCCGTTGTTGGCTCCCTTCCCGCTCAATATTTGGGAAGAGGACCAGGGCCCTATAAATAGAGATAGCCACCACCACCGTAGGGGGGAGGAGATCATCTAGAGCCGATCAGATCCATCCCAAGTAGAACACCGCACCAGCTCAAGAACACCCCTCGTGAGGTTGTTCTTCCTATGTACTGTTCATCATCAGCCACAGAGGCAATCCACCACACCACACACTAGAGTAGGGTATTGCACCACAATGGTGGCCCGAACTAGTATAAACCTTGTGTCCCTTGTGTTGTTCATCGTGTAGCTTAGATTCACGGTGAGGCTTTGGGGCGTGGTTCGGTAGGGAGAAGATCTTCATGCGCACCCCAGAGTTCGAACCTTAAGGGTTTTGCCGGAACCCGAGATCCGACAATCATCATCATCATCCTCATTGTACTCTTCTTGTGCCACCAACCCCTTGGGAGGAGTCTTCTTGGTGAAGTTGTTCTTGTTGGAGAAGGACTTGGCCTTGTATTTTCGGATAAGCTTGCCTCCATTGCCTTCTCTCTTCTCATACGGGCATTCTGGCTCACATTGCCACAATTATAGCATGTCCTCACACGTTGCTTGCCCTTGGTGCCACTTGAGTTGTTATTGTTGAAGTTGGCCTTGTGTTCTTCTTGCTCCAAAATTGTCGTGACGCAAGAGCCATGTGCTCATGATAAGCATACTTGGTATCTTCGGGGAAACATTCCTCTTCTTCCTCTTCACTCTCTTCTTCCACACTAGCCTTTGCCTTCAAAGCAAGGTTGGGCTTCTTTGATTGTTGAGAACACAACACCACAATGTAGGCGGTCTTGTCCAAGATCCTCATAGTTACAAACTCATCCAACACTTCACTTGAGGACAAGGCGTGAAAGTCCAGCCTTTGACGGATGATGGATGACATGACCTTGTGATAGGGCATCATGGCCTCGAGAAACTTGCGCTTGATCCAATTGTCATTCGTATCCTTTCTCCCATGATCTCAGAGTGAGATCGCGAGAGTGGTTAATCTCCGGTAAAGTTCACGAGGTTCTTCATCTTCATTCATAGCAAACTCATCAGCTTCATCTTGTACCACTTCAAAGTTGGAGCATTGAATGCTAGCACTTCCCTTGTAATTGGAAACCACATTTTGCTATGCTTCCTTGGCCACGGTGAAAGGTCGGAGGTGTGCAATATCTTTGGGAGGAATTGCTTCTTGGAGAATGAAGAGAGTGGACTCGTTAAATTGATGGTCCGCGGCTTCTCTAAGAGTGAAGTTTCTTGGGTCGTGCGGGTAGAAACCTTTCTCAATAATTCTCCAAAGATTAGTAGAACTATGATTTAAATGACGTTTGAACCCAAGAAGCATCCTTATTTTTCACAAGCTTAGGAGGAGGACCAACATGATACATATGAGTGGAGGGAACCGGTCCTCCATAAGTAAGGGAAGGTTTAACATGGGCAAATATGCCACTCGCACTTCTACCATTAGGCATAGGAGCATGGTCACTACTAGCTTCCCCCTTTTTGGAGTTAGCGTCCGTCACCTTGTTAGCGGGATCAACCACTTCCAACGGTTTGGTGGATAATTTAAGCCCATCAAGAAACTCCTTAAACATGCCTTTAACCTCGGCCATCATGGAGGTTTTCAATGTGTCTGAGGGAGTCCTGGACTAGGGGGTGTTCGGACAGCCAGACTATCATCGTCAGCCGGACTCCAAGACTATGAAGATACAAGACTGAAGACTCCGTCCCGTGTCCGGATGGGACTTTCCTTGGCGTGGAAGGCAAGCTTGGCGATACGGATATGTAGATCTCCTACCATTGTAACCGACTCTGTGTAACCCTAGCCCTCTCCGGTGTCTATATAAACCGGAGGGTTTTAGTCCATAGGACGAACAACCATTACAACAATCATACCATAGGCTAGCTTCTAGGGTTTAGCCTCCTTGATCTCGTGGTAGATCTACTCTTGTACTACCCATATCATCAATATCAATCAAGCAGGAGTAGGGTTTTATCTCCATCAAGAGGGCCCGAACCTGGGTAAAAACATCGTGTCCCTTGTCTCCTGTTACCATCCGCCTAGACGCACAGTTCGGGACCCCCTACCCGAGATCCGCCGGTTTTGACACCGACATTGGTGCTTTCATTGAGAGTTCCTCTGTGTCGTCAGCGATAGGCTTGATGGCTTCTTCAATCAACAACAACGCCGTCCAGGGTGAGACTTTTCTCCCCGGACAGATCTTCGTGTTTGGCGGCTTCGCACTGCGGGCCAATTCACTTGGCCATCTGGAGCAGATCGAAAGCTACGCCCCTGGCCATCAGGTCAGGTTTGGAAGCCTAAACTTCACGGCCAACATCCGCGGAGACTTGATCTTCGGCGGATTCGAGCCACAGCCGAGCGTGCCGCACTGTCACGAGGGGCATGATCTAGCTCTGCCGTTGGACAGTGCCCTGGAGGCCGCACACGAGTCCGCTCTTGCCCTTAGCTCGGAGCAGACCGCGCAGATCGAGGACAGGTGGCTGGACACCGCCTCGGGAGCTGCAACTTCTATGGTGATAGAGCCGAATACCGACCTTGTCCCTTACAAAGCTTGTGACACCGAGGTGTCAGACTCCTTGCCGGACTCCGAACCTCCGGCGCCCCTGCCAATCGAATCCGATTGGGCGCCGATTATGGAGTTCACCGCTGCGGACATCTTTCATCACTCACCCTTTGGCGATATCCTGAATTCGCTAAAGTATCTCTCGTTATCAGGAGAGCCTTGGCCGGACTGCGGCCAGGATGGCTGGGATGCGGACGACGAAGAAATTCGAAGCCCACCCACCACCCACTTCGTAGCCACTGTCGACGATCTAACCGACATGCTAGACTATGACTCTGAAGACATCGACGGTATGGACGACGATGCCGGAGACGATCCAGAACCAGCGCCTACAGGGCACTGGAAGACCACCTCTTCATATGACATATACATGGTGGACACCCCAAAGGACGGGGACGGCGAAGAAGCAGCGGAGGCAGATTCCTTTAAGAAACAGCCCAAGCGCCGACGTCAGCGGCGCCGCTCTAAATCCCGCCACAGCAAGAATGGAGATTCCGGCAACGGAGATAATAACACCCCAGAGAGTGCTGAAGACAACCCCCTCCAGCCCAATTCAGCACAGGAGGACAGGGAAGGCAGCCCTCGAGAGAGAGCGGCAGACGAGGAGTTAGAGGATGACAATTACATGCCTCCCTCCGGAGACGAGGCAAGCCTCAACGACGATGAATTTGTCGTGCCCGAGGACCCCGTCGAACAAGAGCGTTTTAAACGCAGCCTTATCGCCATGGCAAATAGCCTAAAGAAAAAGCAGCAACAGCTTCAAGCTGATCAAGACCTGCTGGCCGACAGATGGACCGAGGTCCTCGCGGCCAAAG
>NC_041389.1:278814294-278854159 GCF_002162155.2 Triticum dicoccoides
GCTCCCCGACTAGAGGAGGAAGCATACAAACCTTCATCACCAACGCACAATACGGAAGACCGACCACCACGCAGTCGAGACAGAGAAGCATCTAGGCCCTCCTTAAGGACCATACCCCGGCACCGCTCGAAAAGTACGAAGCCACGAGGGAATGCGCCGGACTTGCGGGATATATTGGAGGACAAGGCAAGACAATCCAGATCCATCTACGGATCACGTGGGCGCCCCACGACCCACGACGACTACCGTCGCGCCGGCTACAGCAACTCCGGCCGGGCCGAACACAGCAGACAACGCTCTCTTGAGCTACGTCGTGATATTGCTCAATATAGAGGCGCCGCACACCCACTATGCTTCACAGGCGAAGTAATGGATCATCAAATCCTAAAGGGTTTAAACCCGTGAACGTTGAATCCTACGATGGCACAACAGACCCCGCAGTTTGGATCAAAGATTATCTCCTCCACATCCATATGGCCCGCGGCGACGATCTCCACGCCATCAAGTATCTCCCACTCAAGCTTACAGGACCAGCTCGGCATTGGCTTAACAGCCTGCCCGCAGAGTCAATTGGGTGTTGGGAGGACCTGGAAGCCGCATTCCTCGACAACTTCCAGGGCACATATGTGCGACCACCAGACGCCGATGACCTAAGCCACATAATTCAGCAGCCAGACAAATCGGCCAGACAGTTCTGGACACGGTTCTTAACAAAGAAAAATCAAATCTTCGACTGTCCGGATGCAGAGGCCCTCGCAGCCTTCAAACACAACATCCGCGACGAGTGGCTGGCCCGGCACCTAGGACAGGAAAAGCCGAAATCCATGGCAGCCCTCACATCACTCATGACCCGCTTCTGTGCGGGAGAGGACAGCTGGCTAGCTCGCAGCAACAACCTCAGCAAAAATTCTGGCAGTCCGGATACTAAGGACCACAATAGCAGGTCGCGTCAAAACAAAAACAAACGCCGCGTTAATGGCGATAACAATGAGGATACGGCAGTCAACGCCGGATTCAGAGGCTCTAAACCCGGTCAGCGGAAGAAGCCATTCAAAAGAACCACTCCAGGTCCGTCCAATCTGGACCGAATACTCGACCGCTCTTGCCAGATACATGGCACCCCCGAAAAGCCAGCTAACCACACCAACAGGGATTGTTGGGTATTCAAGCAGGCAGGCAAGTTAATTGTCGAAAACAATGACAAGGGGCTACATAGGGACGACGAGGAGGAGACCCGGCGGCCGAATAGTAGAGGACAGAAGGGTTTCCCCCCACAAGTGCGGACGGTAAATATGATATACGCAACCCACAAACCCAAGAGGGAGTGGAAGCGTGCACTTCGGGACGTATATGCGATGGGGCCAGTCGCCCCGAAGTTCAACCCATGGTCCTCTTGCCCGATCACTTTCGATCGAAGGGACCACCCCACCAGTATCCGCCATGGCGGATTCGCCGCATTGGTTTTAGACCCAATCGTCGATGGATTTCACCTCACTAGAGTCCTCATGGATGGCGGCAACAGCCTGAACCTGCTTTATCAGGATACAGTGCGAAAGATGGGCATAGACCCCTCAAGGATTAAACCTACAAAGACGACCTTCAAAGGCGTCATACCTGGTGTCGAGGCCAATTGTACAGGCTCGATCACACTGGAAGTGGTCTTCGGATCCCCGGATAATTTCCGAAGCGAGGAGTTAATCTTCGACATAGTCCCGTTCCGCAGTGGCTATCACGCCCTGCTCGGACGAACCGCGTTTGCAAAGTTTAACGCGGTGCCGCATTATGCATACCTCAAGCTCAAGATGCCAGGCCCTAGTGGAGTCATCACGGTCAACGGAAACACTGAACGCTCCCTCCGAACGAAGGAACACACAGCGGCTCTCGCGGCAGAAGTACAGAATAGCCTCTTAAGGCAATTTTCGAGTCCGGCCGTTAAAAGACCGGACATGATTAAATGCGCCCGGAGCAACATACATCAAGACCACCTGGCACGTTTCGAGCACACGTAGCAATGCGGCCCCACCCCCAGCCCTTGCACGATTGCAAGACAAGCTCCCCGCGTACATCATTACGCTCTGGAGATACCTTGGGCATAGGGGGAGGGGCACGACCACGACAGGCCCAGAGTGCGGCTCAACCACACCAGGGGCTCCTAAGTGTGTCGCTCTTTTTCTTTTCCTTTTTTTATTTTATCCACAGGACTCCGTTTACAAGAGGCCCTGTCCGGCAGTAGATCGGCCGAACTCACGATGCAACAGCCAGGGAGGAACAAGGGCTACGACGAACACTCAGGTGGTCTCCATTACGAGCATTAAATCTGTTTATTACACCATTCCGCAGCCCACCCCTGGAGGGGGACATGTTTAAAATAGTCCACTCCCTTGCTTACCGCACTATTTGTATCGTTCTGCACTCATGGCAGAATTCGCTGAATAAACAATGCATTACTTTTTCCCTTATAATTGCATTCCTTTCTATATATATGTTCATTTATGACATCTTGCATCCGTACAATTTGGTACGGCCGAATACACCAGGGGCTTATGTTCCCCGCATTATGGTGTGAAGTCCGAACACTTTCACAAGTGCGGCACCCCGAACTTATAGCACTATATGCATCGGCTCTGAATCATGTCTTGGGTCAATAGTTGGGTTTGCCTGGCTCCCATGTTTTGGTACCTTACGTTCTTTTCCGTCGGCTAAGGTAGCACTGGGAGAACCACTGCGATTGCGCCCCGGTTGAGCTGGGCGAGCGCCTCAGTGGAGAAAGCTAAAACTGACTGTCATGATAAGGCGAGAGCTGGTCGCTGTTCGAGAGGTCTTTTCGAGTCCTTAAAGACTTATGCCGCTTAGAGCGAGGAACCGGTTGTGTCCGGCCAAGGCGTGGATAGCGCCCTGAATTCGGTCTTCCAAACACTAGGGGCTTCGCCGAAATTTAAAATTATAGAATTCTATGGCTAAGTGAGAGTGTTCAAGCATTATAAGTCCGGTTGCCTTGTTCGTTGTGTTGAGCGCCTCCCTAGATGGACACAAAAATGGGAACAAGAGTGCTCAAGTTTATCCCGAACACCCCAGCACTCGTGGCATGGGGGCTGAAGCCGACGACTTGCCATCTCTCAGATTTAATAAACGGCCGCACAGAAGGTAATATTTTAAATCAAATAAGCGTTGCTTAGCGCATATGAACAATGTTTTCAGCGCACAGGATAACACATGGCGAGTTTACTCAATAATTACATCTCTGGGGCACTCATCCGCAATCTTGCGTGCACCCTTCAGGATAGTCTTATAGTACATTTCGGGCGTACAATACTCCTTGCCCGGCGGCGGCGCGTCCGTTAGAATCCTCTCCGCATCCAGCCTGCCCCAATGCACCTTTGCGCGGGCAAGGGCCCGACGGGCACCTTCAATGCAGGCGGAGCGCTTCATGACCTCCACCCAGGGGCACGCATCCACCAGCCGCCGCACGAGGCCGAAGTAGCTCCCAGGCATGGCCTCTCCAGGCCACAGCCGGACTATGAGGCCCTTCATGGCCTGCTCGGCTACCTTGTGGAGCTCGACCAGCTACTTCAGCTGGTCGCTAGGGGGCACCGGATGTCCGGCCTCAGCGTACTGAGACCAGAAGACCTCCGTTGAGCTCCCCTCCTCAGCCCAGTAGAATGCGGCGGCATCGGACACGCTGCGAGGCGGATCTGCAAACGCCCCTGGAGAGCTCCGAATTCGGGTAAGTAACAGGTAATTTACATTCACATGCTTGCTTTGCATGAAAAATGCCTTACCCGCCGCTATCTTCTTCATCGCCTCAATCTCCTGGAGGGCCTTATGGGCCTCGGCCTTAGCGGCTTTGGCACTTTCAAGAGCCGAGGCAAGCTCGGACTCTCGCGTCTTCGAGTCGCGCTCCAAGCTCTCATGCTTTTCCATGAGAGCCTGGAGCTCTTGCCGCACCTCCGCCACCCGCGCCTCCTGCCTCTCTCGCTCCGCTCGTTCCGCGGCCGCATTGCGTTCGGCCGCAGACACGGCCTCCTTAGGGCCGCCACCTCATTCGTGGCCCCTGCAGTACCCACGTTATCCTTGTTATTTCTATTGCAACCAAAATCCTTTTCTGTAAGGTACAAATTTCAAAGTGGTGTTACTCACCTTCTTTGTCCTCGAGCTGCTTCTTGGCAAGGCCGAGCTCTTGCTCGGACCGCTCGAGGTCCTGCTTCAAAGCACCGACCTCCACAGTCAGTGCGGCAGAGGTCAGCAGCGCAGCCTGCAAACCCATATTGACATATTTTTAGCACTCCTGCGTATATCTTTTATAGATCCTTAGTCCGGTTTTTCTTTCCGAACACCGAACCGAGCATCAGGGGCTACTATCTATGCGGTATTACATTACGCATTTTAAAGCTTCTTACCTCAAAGCCTGTTAGAAGGCTGCTGCAAGCTTCGATCAGCCCGCTCTTGGCGAGCTGAACCTTCTGAATCACCGCACTCATAATAGTGCGGTGCTCTTCCTCAATGGAAGCGCCATTGAGCGCCTCCAACAAGTTGTCCGGCGCCTCCGGTTGGACGGAGGCTGCCGGTTTCACGGTCTTGCCCTTCTTGCGAAGGGGCCGCCTGCCAGACTCCGGAACCACTGCGGGTTCCGGCGCGGAGTCCGGCACGAAGTCCGGGAGGTTGCCTTGTGGCACCTCCGGAGCCTCCCCCTCCTGGCGGGTCCCCTCTTGGGATCCCACCTCGGCGTCCTCAACATCGCGAGGGGTGGAGGCGGTCGGAATGGAATCTACATCCGACGGTGCCAAGGACCCGCTGGATGAAGCGGGAAGATCCTCCTCGGTCGGGCTACAGATAGTATGCGGCATTAGAAGGACACTACGTGGCACGAGAAAGAAATTACAAATCACTCAGGAGTCCGGATACTTACGATCTTGCCAGGGGCTTGGCCCTTGAGGGCCACTCCTCGTCGCCGTCATTGGCGTTGGGGGAGCTGTCCGGAGGAAGGGTCCTTCCCCTCTTGGACCCTTCGGCCTCCCCCGTTGGGGAAGCCTTCCTTTTCCTCTCTCCCCCCTCCTGGGGAGAGTCTTCTTTTTCCTCCTCGCCTTCGGGGGAGGAGTCCGCCTCAGAGTCATCGGACGATGAGTCAGATATCACCTGGCGCCGGGAACTTCTTCGAGTTCCCGTGGCCTTCTTCTTGGCCTTCTTCTCCGGCACCACATAAAGTGCTGGGACTAGCAGCCCCGTTAAACGGGCGTCCGCTGGTTCTTCGAGAAGGGGAGCCGGACAGTCTACCTGTCCAGACGTCCTCTGCCAGTCCTGTCAAAGGCATTGGGAGTTTTAGATCCCACATAAAATTAAATTGTGAAAGAAAATAAATGTCCCATAGAGGATAACAAAGCTTACCTCGCCGGCCGGGCGCTTGGTGCTGAATCCGCGGTCTTCCATCGCGGACGCGAGGGCTTCTCCGCCCTTGAACATCACCCTCCAGGCATCTTCGTACGTCGTGTCAAAGAGCCCGCTCAGGGTCCGGTGCTGTGCCGGGTCAAACTCCCACAAATTGAAGGCCCGCTGTTGGCAGGGGAGAATCCGGCGGACGAGCATGACCTGGATCACATTGACAAGCCTAAGCTTCTTGTTCACCAAGGTCTGGAGACAGGACTGGAGTCCTGTCAGCTCCTCCGAACTGCCCCATAGCAAGCCCTTCTCTTTCCAGGAGGTGAGCTGCATAGGGATACCAGATCTGAACTCGGGGGCCGCTGCCCATTTAGGGTCACGCGGCTCGGTGATGTAGAACCACCCCGATTGCCACCCCTTGACAGACTCCACGAAGGCCCCTTCGAGCCAGATGACGTTGGGCATCTTGCCCAACATGACGCCTCCGCACTCCTCTTGGACGCCCTTCACTACCTTCGGCTTGACATTGAAGGTCTTGAGCCACAAGCCGAAGTGGGGCTGGATGCAGAGGAAGGCCTCGCACACGACGATAAACGCCGAGATGTTGAGGATGAAGTTTGGCGCCAGATCGTGGAAATCTAGGCCGTAGTAGTACATGAGCCCCCGGACGAAGGGATGTAACGGGAAGCCCAGTCCGCGGAGGAAGTGGGGAAGGAATACGACCCTCTCATGGGGCCTGGGGGTGGGGATGAGCTGCCCCTTGTCGGGCAGCTGGTGCATGATATCGCCAGACAGGTATCCGGCGCCGCGCAGCTTCTTGATGTGCTCCTCCGTAATGGAGGAAGCCAACCACTTGCCTCCCGCTCCGGACATGACTGGAGAAGGTTGAGACGAGATGTGCGGGCTTGGGCGCTGGAGCTTGAGTGCGCGGAGATGGATAAGCAAAGGAGGAAGAAGGCGTAGGTATGGATCCTTATCCCCTTATATATGGGCGGACAAAGACTATGCGTCCCCACCGGCCTGGTAAAACTCGCTTATCTCCCAAGCGCCACCATCAATGGCGCGGTTGGGTTACCCACGTTCGTATTGATGAGAATCCCAGAATAAGGGGAACACGATCTCTGCTTCGACAAGACGTGCCAAGGAAACCGCTTCGCTAAACGCGCTGAGGTGGTATAATAAAAAAACGATTCAAGTAAAGGCTTGGTAGTGGCATGACATCACGCCACAAAGCACGTCAGCAGATTGAACTTGTGTACATATTATTCTCTCTATGGTGGAATGTGGAATTTATTTTGCAGAGCCGGACACTATCCTGGTGTTCACAATCTTCTATGAATTATTCGGAGGAGGAACCCGCCTTGCAATGCCGAACAATATGCGCGCCGGACTCATCGTCATTGAAGCCTGGTTCAGGGGCTACTGAGGGAGTCCTAGACTAGGGGGTGTCCGGACAGCCGGACTATCATCGTCAGCCGGACTCCAAGACTATGAAGATACAAGATTGAAGACTCCGTCCCGTGTCCGGATGGGACTTTCCTTGGCGTGGAAGGCAAGCTTGGCGATACGGATATGTAGATCTCCTACCATTGTAACCGACTCTGTGTAACCCTAGCCCTCTCCGGTGTCTATATAAACCGGAGGGTTTTAGTCCATAGGACGAACAACCATTACAACAATCATACCATAGGCTAGCTTCTAGGGTTTAGCCTCCTTGATCTCATGGTAGATCTACTCTTGTACTACCCATATCATCAATATCAATCAAGCAGGAGTAGGGTTTTACCTCCATCGAGAGGGCCCGAACCTGGGTAAAAACATCGTGTCCCTTGTCTCCTGTTACCATCCGCCTAGACGCACAGTTCGGGACCCCCTACCCGAGATCCGCCGGTTTTGACACCGACAGTGTCCATAGCCACATTGAACTCCTCACGAGAGACCGAGGATCCCGCATCGGCCGCTGACAAAGTGGGATTCATACCGGGGTGATCCTCCACCTCGTCCATGGTGTCGACCATACTCTTTGGACGACAAAGTCCTTAATAAAGAGACGAGGCTCTGATACCAATTGAAAGGATCAATATGGTTGACTAGAGGGGGGGTGAATAGGCAACTACCAATTTTTATCTTTTCTTGACCAAATTAAACTTAGCATCAAAGTAGATTGTCTAGATGTGAAACTAGGTGAACAACCTATATAATGCAACAACAACAAGCACACAAGCACGCTAGGGAAACAACACAATATAAGCTTGCACAAGTAAAGGTAAGAAATAACCAATAGCAGAGCCGGTGGAGACGATGATGTGTTATCGAAGTTCCTTCCTTTTGAGAAGAAGTATGTCTCTGTTGGAGTGGTGTGGAGGCACAATGCTCCCCAAGAAGCCACTAGGGACACCGTATTCTCCTCACGCCCTCACACAATGCGAGATGCCATGATTCCAATATTGGTGCCCTTGAAGGCGGCGACCAAACCTTTACAAACAAGGTTGGGGCTATCTCCACAACTTAATTGTAAGCTCCCAACAAAACCACAGAGCTTAACCATAATGGAATGTGGCTCCGTGGTGACCTCAACCATCTAGGGTGCTCAAACATCCTAGAGTAACAAGATCCGCAAGTGATTAGTGGGGGGAATCAAATTTCTCTTGGTGGAAGTGTAGATCCGGGCCTTCTCAAACAATCCCTAAAGAATCAACAAGTTTGATTGGCTAGGGACAAAGATCGGGTGAAAATGAGCTTTGGAGAAACAATGGAGCTTGGGGGAAAAGAGGTGGGTTAACTTGGAGAAGAAGACCTCCTTTTATAGTGGGGGAACCAATCCAACTGTTACCCCCTCTTCAGCCCGCACAGAGCGGTACTACTACTCAGTGGGGCGGTGCTATCGCTGGTGGCAGTGGTACTACCATGACCCCCAGCGGTACTACCGCGGTGACTGAGAGTAGAGGCATCAGAGGGGGAATGAGAGGGAGAGACAGGGTTTGGGAGGCACTAGTAGCAGTGGTAGTCGCGGTACTACTGCTCATGGGCGGTACTACCGCTGCTACTGCTGCTACTACTATCACAACCCGACACGGGGAAAGTGCCCTGAGGAGATAGCAGTGCCAACCAAGGACGGTACTGCCGCTCATGGACCTCAAGTGGCCGTACCGCTGTTTATGAAGTGTACGTGCTGATTCCACCCTAGCCTTTCCAATGCGGACCCCCTCTCGATAGAATAGTGTCTCCTACGACTCAAGTCCACCAAAACCGAAACGAAAGAGACTACACCGTCTTCACTTAAAGCTCCGAGGGGCAACGAATTGTCTTGTGCCTAGACATGAGATATATGAAATGCTCAATGCACACGATTAGACCACAAAAGCATTGTCATCAATCACCAAAACCACATCGGGAGAAATATGCCCTTACATAAATGTTTTGTCAACTCAACTCACTTGGCAAATAAAATCACTTAAGGATTTGCAAGGAATTTGCTAAAAGATTTGCATTGAATTAGAAAATACATAAAAGAGAAGGGATCTAGATGAAGTTTTTTTAATAAAAGGCAACACAAAGACAGAAACAACAAACAAAAAAAACACTAGAGAACTTCATCTAGAAGGGGTCGGCGACATAGTCACCTATGTTAGAGTATATTGACTTAGGAGTCAAGTGAGGTCACTTGATCATAGGTCATACTCATCGTTTAAGCTCAAAATGGGGTTACCATTTTTTGTTTAAGCACTTTGATGTATGCACATCTTGTTGAGCTGCTTTAACCCATGACTTGGGTCAAAGCTTCTCTAAGATGGAATAACATACCTTGAGTTGTGTTGATCTTGATCATGTAGTTGAACTTGTGTTGGATGCTCATGGTTGATGTAGTCCATCAAGAGTTGAGAGCATCACCTGAAGTTTGAGTTCATCTTCCTACATGGGTTAGTCTTGCAAGGAAGAGCACTTGTGTATCCAAAAATGACAAACATGTGACTTGATACCAAATGAAATTTGATATATAGAAATTGTCAAAGGATGTGTTGAGTGAGGTCATCCTTCCTTGTATTCCACAACCATATAGTAGAGACTTGGTGATGTAGAGATTGCTTAAGTTGTGAGTGCCTTGCAATCTCATGGATTTGAGCTCATCCAAGTACCTACAAGGATTAGATAACATGCAAGGGCACAAGTATAGATCCAAGACATATGATCATCATCTTAAGAGAGGTATCAAGGATTAGTCATTGAAAGGCTCATGCCTTGCATGCATCTAAATGGAGTTTCTAGTCCAAGTTTGAGGCATCAATGATGTTCAATTCACCTCTCAAACGACAAAGAACTTTCTCATCAAGCAGTTTGGTGAAAACATCCGCCAATTGCTTATTGGTACGAACATTCTTAAGATTGATGTCACCTTTAGCAACATGATCTCAAATGAAATGATGATGAACTTCAATATGCTTAGTCCAAGAATGTTGCACGGGATTATGAGCAATCTTAATAGCACTTTCATTATCACAAAGCAATGGAACATGTTTCACATGTATCCCATAATCTTTAAGAGTTTGGGTCATCCAAAGTAATTGAGCACAACATGATCTAGTGACAATGTATTCCGCTTCGGCAGTGGATAAGGATACCGAGTTTTGTTTCTTGGAGGACCAAGATACAAGAGATCTACCAAGAAATTGACAAGTACCCGAAGTGGACTTTCTATCAACCTTGTCTCCAGCATAGTTTGAGTCAGAGTAGCTAACAAGATCAAAAGAAGACCTCTTAGGATACCCCCTATTCAAGAATTCATCCGATTAACCAATTAACTTGTCGATAAACCCATACGTAGGGTCACCGAATAGCCAATAAACCAATAAATCGTCCGATTAATTAATTAAATGGCCGATTAACTTGTCGATTAGCCTATTAATCCCCTACTCACAAGCCAACCGAGCAGCTACCAGTTAACGATTTACTCAACGATGAGGATACCAAATGCCAAAGTTCGGTGTATGAGTTAAGTATGTCACTATCCTTTTCACTGCCTTAAGATGACATTCTTTAGGGGCCACTTGATATCATGCACACACTTAGCATAATATCGGGACGGGAGGCACATAGATATAACAATGAACCAATTATAGAGCGGTAAACCTTTTGGTCAACCGGTTTGCCATCCTTAGTCAAGTCAAGATGTACACTAGTAGGCATGGGTGTTTTCATACCTTTGCTTTCTTGCATGTTGAACTTCTTGAATAAGTCCTTGGTTTACTTTGTTTGGGAAACAAAAGTACCTTCCTTAGTTTCATTGATTTGTAAACCAAGAAAGAATTTGAGTTCACACATCATAGACATCTCAAACTTCTCCTACATTAGCCTTCGAAACTTTTCACTAAAATGAGGGTTAGTTGAACCAAATATGATATCATCCACATAAATTTGGCACACAAATAATTCACCATTAACCCTTTTAGTAAAAAAGTATAGAATCAATTTTTCCCATTTCATAGCCTTTTTCAATGAGAAACTTAGTCAAGCATTTATACCATGCTCTAGGAGCTTGTTTAAGACCATAAAGAGCTTTGTGAAGTTTGTAAACATGATGAGATTTCTTAGGATTAACAAAGCCGGGAGGTTGTTTAACATAAACTTCTCCTCAATTTCACCACTTAGAAAAGCACTTTTTAGGTCCATTTGATATAAAGTAATGTCATGATTATTGGCATAAGCAAGTAAGATGCGTATGGACTCAAGTCTAGCAACGGCGGCATATGTCTCACCATAGTCCATACCTTCGACTTTAGTGTAGCCTTGAGCAACGAGATGAGCCTTGTTGCGCACAACTTGTCCATCTTCATCTTGCTTATTCCAAAACACCCATTTGGTTCCAATGACATTGTGCTTCTCCATCAGGCTTTTCAACCAACATCCATACTTGGTTCCTCTCGAAATTGTGTAGCTCTTCATGCATAGCATTCACCCAATACGGATCATCAAGAGCCTCTTCAACCTTCATAGGTTCAACACTAGAAATGAATGAGTAATGTTCACAAAAGTTAGCCAAATGACTTTTAGAGCAACTAATTCTCCCGGTCTGAATATCATCAAAGATTTGTTCAAAGGGATGATCTCTTGAGACTCTTGCTCGAACTCCTGAGAGCTTTTGTTTGGGTCGGGGTGGAACATCCTCTTCATTGTCGTGTTCTTCCTCTTGTCTTTGTTCATTATTGTTGGTGTTGTTGTTCTCTTGTGGAGGTGGAGAGGGAGGTTGATGAGGTTCATCTTGTTGTACATCCTCGTTTCCATCATCTTGATGTCCTCCACTTGTGGATGCCTCCAAGTCAACTTGTGGTTCACCTTGGTGTGAAGTTGAGGCTTCCACTTGAACAGACGAGGTACTCTCCTTCACCTCCATTGGGCGAATCTTGCCAATAGACAATTATTGAATTGCTTTTGAGGGATCTTTATCTCCTACATCAATCAGTGATTGATCTACTTGCGAGCCGTTAGATTCATCAAACTTCACATCTACCGTCTCTTCAACCTTTCGGGTGAAATTGTTGTGGACACGGTAAGTGTGAGAGTTTGAGCCGTAACCGAGTAGAAAACCTTGATGAGATTTAGGGGCAAATTTTGAATGATGATGCTTATCAAGAATGTAACATTCTGAGCCAAATACTCGAAAGTAGCCAACTTGGGGTTTGTTACCGGTGAGAAGCTCGTATGCCGTCTTCCCAAGAAGCTTGTGAAGGTATAGTCAATTTGTTGCATGACAAGCTGTCTCAACCACTTCCGCCCAAAAATGTCTTGGCGTCTTGTAATCATCAAGAATCGTTCTTGCCATCTCAATTAGCGTCCGATTCTTCCTCTCAACAACTCCATTTTGTTGAGGCGTGTATGTAGCCGAGAACTCATGTGAAATCCCTTCTTCGTCAAGAAAGGTATCCACATTGGCGTTCTTGAACTCCATTCTGTTGTCGCTTCGAACCTTCTTGATCTTCACTTCAAATAGATTTTGGGCCTTCCTAGCGAAGTTTTTGAAGATCTTTTGGGCCTGCGATTTATCATCAAGAAAGAACACCCACGTAAATCTTGAAAAATCATCAACAATGACCAAACCGAACGAGTTACCATCGAGACTCTTGTAGGCGTTGGGACCAAAGAGATCCATATGAAGCAGCTCGAGTGGTCTTCTCGTGGTCATGATGTTCTTCACGGGATGACTTCCTCCAACTTGTTTTCCTGCTTGACAAGCATTGCAAAGTCTATCCTTGTCAAATATAACATCTTTAACTCCAAGGATATGATCACCTTTAATAAGCTTATCAAGATTTCGCATGCCCACGTGACCTAACCTTCTATGCCACAACCAACCTTTAGAAGATTTAGCAATTAAGCAAGTTCTAGGTTGAGCCTTTTTAGTGAAGTCAATAATGTATAGATCACCTCTACATATACCGGTAAAGACCATATTATGATTTTCTCTTCGAAACACTTGGCAATCTACTTCAGTAAATAGGACATTAAAACCGAAATCGGCTAGTCTAGATACGGAAAGCAAATTGTAGCCAACGGATTCAACGAGCATAACATTTTGGATGGAGCTGTCATGTGAGATGGCCACCTTACCAAGGCCAACCACCTTACCCTTTGAGTTATTACCAAAAGTGACATGCTTTCGGGGACCATTATTTTCAGGAAGCTCTCGAAACATATCCTTGTCATCAGTCATGTGATCGGTACATCCACTATCAAGAACCCATTCCTTTCCTCCCGCCATGTAACCACGAAGGTTAGCCATAAGACCAAAGTGTCTCATAGACTCACTGAGATCAAAGTCACTATCATCATCTTCATCATAATATCCATGTTCAGCATCGTCTTGTGATTGATCATCACCTAGAGAAGGTGATTCATTAGATTTATGTTCATGACAATGTGCACCTTTATGAATTCTAATGACTTGAGAAATGATGCTACTAATGACTCCAACATCTCCTTTGGAACGCATGAGATCACGAAGTTCAAATATGCAGTCATCAAATTTAGGATCACTAGGTTTCATCTTATGAAAAGCTATGGACTTTCGAAGAATCTCATCTAGATTTTTCAAAGAGTAGTTTGGAAAGTGTTCCTCAAGATATCTCCATATAGTATAAGCACAATCAAAAGTAGGCAAGCAAACAAGCAAATTTCTAGGCAATCCTCTTATGATAAGATTGATATCTCTAAGATTGCGGGTCATGCCAAGATACTCATCATGGGTAGGATGCAAGGGATTAATAGGAGGCACACAAGGGCTAGTAATGTACTTGTTCAAATCATATTCATTGAAAATCTCAAGCATCTCATTTTTCCAAGCATTAAAGAACTCTCCATCAAGCATGGGCACTCTACATCGAATACTCCCAATCGTACACTCATCCATCTTCCTCCAATGGTGATTAAACCAAAGAAATGGAGACCAATTCTCTAATAACAATTGAAAGGATCAAGAAGAGGTGTCTAGAGGGGGGTGATTAGACACTCAACAAGCAAAAGTAGCAGTTTTTAAGTTCTGCAAGTTGAGGTTGTAGATTAGCACAATTTTAAGTATTCCCAACATATTTCAAGAAAGCATGGCAAGAGTATAAGTGGCGGAAAGAGTAAAGCATGCTAGTTGCAAGAAAGTAAAGGGATGGGATTGGAGTGTGCAAACGCAATGAAGATGCGAGGATTTTTGGCGTGGTTCCAATAGGTGGTGCTATCGTACATCCACATTGATGGAGACTTCAACCCATGAAGGGTAACGGTTGCGCGAGTCCACGGAGGGCTCCACCCACGAAAGGTCCACGAAGAGGCAACCTTGTCTATCCCACCATGGCCATTGCCCACGAAGGACTTGCCTCACTTGCGTAGATCTTCATGAAGTGGGCGATCTCCTTGCCCTTACAAACTCCTTGGTTCAACTCCACAATCTTGACGGAGGCTCCCAAGTGACATCTAACCAATCTAGGAGACACCACTCTCCAAAAGGTAACATATGGTGTGTTGATGATGAACTCCTTGCTCTTGTGCTTCAAATGATAGTCTCCCCAACACTCAACTCACTCTCATAGATTTGGCTATGGTGGAAAGATGATTTGAGTGGAAAGCAACTTGGGGAAGGCTAGAGATCAATATTCTTGTGGTTGGATTGGAATGTCTTGGTCTCAACACATGAGTAGGTGGTTCTCTCTCAGAAAATGAGTAGTGGAATTGTAGGCACATTCTGATGGCTCTCTCTCAAATGGAGAAGGGGGTGGAGGGGTATATATAGCCTCCACACAAAATCTAACCCTTACACACTTTTTACCCTACTCGGTCAGACCGAATAGAGAAACTCGGTGAGACCGATTTAGTTCAAAATGTGAACATTTGGAATCTCGGTGGGACCGACAAGATCAACTCAGTGGGACCGATGTGCTAGGGCTAGGGCAAAACCTCATCTCGATAAGACCGATCGCATAAACTCGGTGAGACCAATTTCAGCAATTGATCAAACAGAGAGTTGGTAAAGCAAACTCGGTGGGACAGATTGCACATTTCGGTGAGACCGGAATAATTCCAATAGGCAGCAGAGAGTTTGCAAGGCCATCTCATTGAGACCGAGATCCGTATCGATGTGACCGAATTGATTAGGGTTTCTGGCAGCGGCTATGTCAAATGAACTCGATGGCGCCAAATAGATCAAATCGGTGGGGCCGAGTTTGACTTTAGGTTTTGGACATATGTGGAAATGAGAAAGTGGTTGAGGGTTTTGGAGAAATATCACTAAGCATTTTGAGCAAGTAGACCATTAAGCAACACCTCATCCCCTTTCAATAGTATTGGCTTTCCTATGGACTCAATGTGATCTTGGATCACTAAAATGAAAATGAAGAGTCTTGAGCCTTTGCCAATCTTTGTCCTTAGCATTTTGAAGGGGTTCCACATCCTCTTGTCCTTGCCACTCCATTGTTGAACTCACACTACTAGGGAAAAGCCTATACACAGGATCTTACCAGCAGCGCGTTTCAAAATAAGGCGCTGCTGCAATGTAGCAGTAGCGCGTTTTGGCAGAACTCGCTGCTGAAATAAAAGAAGCAGTAGCTCGCCTCCTGTAAGCCGCGCTACTGCTATAATTCCCACGACCCCGCCGCGAAGCTAGTTCTAGCAGCAGCGTGTTAATTGGAAGTGCGCTACTGCTAGGTCGTTTAGCAGTAGCGCCTTTCCCTATAGCGCGCTACTGCTAAAACTAGCTATCTCCCACCATCCACGCTCTCCTATATCCGATCCACTCACATTCACACTCACTCGATCTCCCCCTCAACCCCCTCGTGCCGGTCCTCCCCCGCCGGCCGCCGGCGCCTACCCCTCCTCCCTCTGCGTTGTCGTCACCTCCTCCTCCTCGCTGGACTCGGTACCGCCCTCCTCCTCTGTCCTCCCTCGACTCGCTGCTGGCCGGCCCCTCCTTGCTCCGCCCTTCCTCCTCCGTCCTACTCTCTCCTCCCTCCTCCAGTCGCCCCTCCTTCTCCCTCCTCCCTCCTCCATCCACAACCCCTCCTCCCTGCTACATTTTGATTTAGTAGGCTAGTTCATATGCAACATTTTGATTTAGCTCATATGATTTAGTTGATTTAGTAGGCTAGTTGATTTAGTTGATTTAGAACAATTTGACTTAGTTGATTTAGTAGGCAAGTTGATTTAGTAGGCTAGTTGATTCAGTTGATTTATAGAACATTTTGATTTAGTTGATTTAGTAGGCAAGTTGATTTAATAGGCTAGTTGATTTAGTTGATTTACAGAACATTTTGATTTAGTTGATTTAGTACGCTAGTTGATATTGCTTCTTGCGGAACAATAATCGAATTGCTTCTCGTGGAAGAAGAATCAAATTGCTTCTCGCGGAAGAAGAATCAAATTGCTTCTCGCGGAAGATTTGGCATTTGCCTGCTAGTTGTTGGTTCTATTCTAGAAGGTGTTAGTAAGCTATGAAAATATAACTGAAGAAGAACCAAAAATATCACATGCTACTGTTTTTCTTTCCTATGAAGTGGATCGTTAATCCTTTGCTCATATTGCTTTAGGAAAATGGCGCCACCACCATGTCGACTGTGCAAGTCAAGGTGCGCCAGCAGCCTTGCAACTGGCAAGCTGTTCGGCATCTACTTCTAGCCGAGTTTTATCATGCGGCGGTAAGAAATTATATGAAATGTAACAACTATTTTATTTTTAGTGTTGCCATTACTGCATTGTGTCATTTTGCTTTTTTTACACAGATCATCCCATGAAATGTGAGGTTGAAATTCAACAAGCTGATAGGAGACACTGTGACATTTGAGGCTCCTGGGGGGTTGTACACTATGGAGGTCGAGAAAGGACGCAATATGTCGCAGATTGGAGGAGATGGATGGGCCCGTTTCCTCGCTCGCATGTGTCTTACTGGTGGTGAGTTGATCACCTTCTCCTTCAGAGTAGAAAGACCCAAGTTGACTGTCATTTATATTAACCTGGTGGAAGATGATGAAGATGACGAAGATGACAAAGATAATGAGGACCCACTCGATGAAGATGATGAGGACCCACTTCATGAAGCCATCATAGCTCAAAGAATGAGGCTAAGCGACGAGGAGGTGTGCAACCTATGGGACATAATTCGGCCATATGCTGACTTTGTCGGGGTGCCATTCGTGACCCGCCTGACAAGTACCATGGTCGATCGACATGATATGGTATGTTATACTTACAAATGCAAATTATCTGATGATATGCTTAGTGTAGAGTCCAATGATATGTTGTGTGGGATCTAGTCGATGATATGCTTTAGTGTAGACTCCGATCACATGCTTATTAGTGTAGAATCTAAGGAACTATTAATAGTGTAGATAATCCATATATACTTATTTGCAAGAGTATGTCCGAGGCTATTTATTAATTGATATGTTTTTCTTATTCAAAAATTGGCAAAGAGCCTATCTGTGAGTTATGGTATCGCCCCTGATGAAGAAGGCTCAGCTGGACTATGCCTTACCGCAAGGGGCTCCGTCACAACCCATACTTACCGCATGGACACGGATGGTCGCATACACTTAAACTCGGTTGGGTGGAAGAGATTCCTCGTTGGCAAGAATCTTGGTGTTGGACAGGCCATCCTAATTACTATCAGGAACACCCACCGCCCAGGCTTGAGGATGATGATCGTCTTCGATATCATCTAGAACTACATAGGATGATCGTCGTCGATATCATCTAGAACTACATATGATGATCGTCGTCGAAATCACCTACTACTGCTTGAGGATGCATGTTGACTATATATGAAATAGTTATATAGTACTCCCTCCGTTCCAAATTACTCGTCGTGGTTTGAACTAAAACCATGATGAGTAATTTGGAATGGAGGGAGTACTACCTAGTACATATAATGCTTTATGAAATTGATATCTAGTAGTACCTAGTATCTGGAAATTGCAGTTTATTGAAACATAAACGGGGTAGGAAGCGGGGGGGATGATGAAAGATATAGCAATAGCGAGGGGCTAGGAAACCGCTATAGCTAATTAATAGTAGCGCGTTCCAGAAAAGCACTGCTGATATAGTCAACAGTAGTAGCGCGGGTGCGGACCGCGCTACTACTACTAACAGTTAGTTGTAGCGCCGCAGTAGTAGCGCGGCTGCCCACGCTGCTGATAGCCTCAAAACCCGCGCTACTACTAGGGTTTTCCTTAGTAGTGTCATCTAAAATGTACTTGATAAAAATAATAGTCCAACAAGAGATATGTTGTCATTAATTACCAAAATCACCCAGGGAGCACTTGTGCTTTCACACACACTATACCAGCCATGCCAGAATCAGAGTCCTCATTGGATTCGTCAGCTTCTTTAGAGTTAGATGACTCTTCTTCATCAGAGTCCATCTCCTTGACGATGTATGCCTTGGCCTTGCAAGAGGTATTCTTGTGGTTGGAGGAGGACTTGGAGGGACAACTTGAGGAAGATCTTGACGAAGACTTGGAGGCGGAGCTATCCTTCTTCTTGTAGAACTTCTTTGTTTTGTTCTCATCATCGAAGTCGTAGTTCTTGCACTTGCCTTTGCCATGGTTGTTTCCTGAATCATATCTTCCACTGGCACGGATTTCAGCTTCCTAGAGAGCGCAGTCTGAAATGAAATGTCCTAGCTTTTTGTACTTGAAGCAGGTGTAATCTCTAGTATGTTTTGATGAAGATTTTGAACCGCCAGAGTTGCTGGATCCTTTCTTCTGAAACTGGTTTTTTCCGGTGAAGGTGCTGTAATATTTTTGTGATTAATGTGAGATCTTTGGTGATCCTTTCTGGGTCATCTGAATCTTCTTCGGCATTTCCTTTTGAGGAAGAATCAGCCATAGCCTTGAGAGCATGACTTTTTGAAGTGACTTGACACTGGTACAGTGAGGTGCTATACAAACGGTTTTTAACCCCTTTTTGTGATGGCGTTCAGAAACGTCACCTAGTGAGTGTGGGCGATAGGGGGTCCTTCCCACACGACCCAAAACACGTTGGGGATATGCCCTCCTGGCACACACGCTCGGCAAAATGAGGTCGTGTGCGACCGGCGAGCGAGCAAATTCGGTTATACATACAGTAGTGCTCAAAAAATACAATTATACAGGCAAAATCATTTCCGGTCATAAGTACATCCCACATTGTCAGTCCTCGCGAAACGTTTTCGTTCGTATATACATCCCACACAGTCGCTGCAAGGAAAATATTTCCGTTCGTAGGTACATCACACACAATTTCCCCCATTAAATTGTTTGTGATAGTGTTCCCATCGAACACAATATTAACAATTTTATCGTTTGCGTTATTGAATGCATCACACACGGTGCGTAGAAGAAACTGTGTAGCAAAGGCTGTCCATCACACACAGTTTTTATGTGGTAAACATTTGTGCAAGGTGGCCTAACGCAAACAGTTTTGAAGAGAGTGTCATGTGTGATTTTTCATTGATCCAACATGGCTTATTCCTAGAAACTGTGTGTGCTGCCTTAGGTCATTACCCATGGTATTTTCTCAATAACCGTTTGCAATAGCAAAAACCAATTAACAGGCTAATTCACCATTAGCAGGCTAATTTCCCTATTATTAATAATCCATTATTAATCTAATTGAAATTCATATTAAACACATAATATATTTCATTCCCATATTAAGGAAGCAGGATTTCATAATTGAAATACATCATAGTACAACATGATATAGCTTCAGCACTCAGCTACCCCATTACACAACTGCACCAGCACCAAGTTTCAAATGCAACATCTAGAACCTTTCTAAATTAGTATCATAGACGGTACATAGACAGATGCATCTCATCGGGAAAAATGTTGAAGCAGAAGGCGAATATTGAGCCTTCATTGATGTTGAGGTCTTCACAACTTTAGGCCAGTGCCTGTGGATGATTGACCGTCCATCCTTCGTCCTCTTCAGGAACACTTCAATATTGAACCGTGGGTGTTGTATAAAAACCTTCCTCGCCTCCTGACCATAGAGGTGGTTTGAGAGGTAATCATAAGTGAATTTCTTTGGAAAGGCCTGAAAACAAGGGTGTGCATAAATATCTTCTCTATATTGGAAATGGGGCAAAGGAATAAAAAATGGCAAGGTATAATAGTTAGTACCATCTTGTAGTGAACTGATGTCTTCCTCATTGTGCAGACAAAGATCTTGTTGTTTTTGTCGCTAATTTCTTTATCCTAACAATCTTTCTGAGTTTCTTGACTTGATTGATATTCATGGACAACTCATTTCCCCATATGCAAAAAGGGTCGAACAGTGGGACAAAACCTCTGAAAGCAGTACCTACATGTGTAAGACCAAATTGTTAAAAACCTAAATATTATAATGGTTCCTGCAATTGCACAATAATGTGCTATTAAACAACGGACCATGCACGTGCTAACCTCGATTATAAACCTCAGTGCTTCCCATTGTTTCCCTGCAACACATATAAGGTAGTTAGTCATCAGGTTAAGTAAGGGTTCGCATGCTATCAGTAAAATATGTTGATGAAAAATAAGCATGTTGCAGATTCATCAGATTAATTCAAGCCACATGGAAAACCCATTTATCCAAACCAAGCATGATTAAGAACTAGGAAATATAGCACTTGTATATGTTTCTCATGTATTAAGTGCAGCCAAATTCGATTTATTCCTCACATGCACAACAATAGAAAATTCCACCCACGACAATTGGACATCGCATTGCAGAATTGAACCAAGCAATTAATTAAACACCACAACAAATGAACCAAACATTAACTGAGCACCACATTGCACAATATAACATACTCCTAATAGAAGATCAGACAGTTAACCGAACCAAGCTTGCTTAACAACTTGGAAATATAGCTATTGTATTTGTTTCTCATGTATTTAGTACAGCCAAATTCAATTTACTTCTCACATGGTATACAATAACAGAATGCACCCACAACTATTGAACGTTGCATTGCAGAATTGGACCAAACAGTTAACTAAACACCGCAACACAAATGAACCTAACGTTAATTGAGCCCAAACTGCACAATGTATAACCAAACCAAGCATGCTTGACAACTTGGAAATATAGCAATTGTATTCGTTTCTCATGTATTTTGTAAAGATAAATTCGATTTATTTCTCACATGGAAGACAATAGAAAATTGCGGCTTGAAGAATTGAACATCACATTTGCAGAATTGAACCAAACAGTTACCTGAAGACGACAACTAATTAACCAAACAATTAATAAGTGAGCACCACACTGCACGACATATAGAACATATACACATGAGCAACAGATTGCATGGTAAAGTTAGATAGCACAATTCACTAGAATTTGTTAAGGAAAGGCAGGAGCAGCACTCGCAATGGGTAACTAAGCATGCTTAACCGGCATAGCTAGCAAATGGCAAGGTGCTCCTCCAAGATCTGGGGGTCGGCACGAATGGTATCCATCACGACCTCATCTGTGCGTGCGGCCACGATTTGCTTCTCTGTTGCCAAATGCTCCTTGAGCTCCTGGCTATACTGCGTGCACCATGGTTTAGGGTGGCGCTTATTTGGTGGATGGGTTGGTGATTTGGGTGGAAGGTGTCATGTCGGCGATCGGGGCATGTGGGATGTGGAAGGAGGGGTAGGAGGGGGGTCTGGTGTGGATTACATGATTGGATAGACGGGGCCGAGCAGCATGAAGGAGGGTCTCCGGCAAGGGGGGCCGCGCTGCAAGCAAGGAGTGAAGGTTTCAACTTGGAAAGGAAGGCTGAAACAGGGGAAATGTGGCTTTTGGTAAGGGGGAGGGGCGGGGAGGTAGATATTTCTGCGGAAGGCGAAAATTTGGAATCGCTTCAGCGAAAAACTGGCGCGCAAAGTGTCATCAGACATGGTCCCTTATTCAGAACTGTGTACGGTATGTGAACATCACAAATTATTCAGATAGCTTAACCCGTGTCTGATGAGTTTGAACGTCAAAAAATTTCGTTCCAATTTCCTTGGTTATAGTGCTCATCCACGTCATTGCATAATTTGGGTACACAAAGGAGACTACAGCACACCCACACTTCTTAATCGAGCAAGTTCGGCAATTAAACAAAGCTAGTTAGCCTAAAAATTACTCTAACAAATTAAAGAAAACAAAGAGTACTACTACGGCTGGTGCTCGTCGATCTCCGCCGCCTCCTCCATGTCCAGCTCGCGCTCGACGGTCTCCTGGGGAAGGAGCTGCATGGCATCCATCGCACCATATTCGGCAAGCGTCTCGCCATCCGCGTCTGCCATCTCTTTGGAAAAGGCCGCCACGAGCTGGGCGTGGGCGGCCGCGATCTGGGCTTGGACGGGCTCCGTCATCGCAAGGTATGCGGTGGAGGAACTGACATCTACTCGAACGCTCTTGGCGATTGCCAACTCTTCGGTCGTGGGTTACCGACCGTTGTCGGAGAAGCTTCATTCGATTTGTGCAGTGACCGCCACGAGCTGGGTGTGGGCGGCCTCGACATGGTCGTGGGCAGCCTCCATCAGGGCTAAGGCCGCCACTATGGAAGGGCCAACAGCTACGCTGCTCTCGCCGGCTGCTATCCCTAAGGCAGATGTTGCTGCCGCCACCTTAGAAGCAACAGAGGCCGTTTGGGCTGCCTTGGCCGCCCGGTCGCAGATTGCGGCCGCGCTGTAGCAACCAGACCTCAGACAGTCTGATCTCTGTGCATCAGTGTCATCCCTAGATCAGTAATGCTGACACGCACAGTACTTGAAGGATTTATAACAGAGTAGCAATCACACACTTATTACATCGAATGTCTCCAAAGAGAGCTTACTACAATAAATATGGCTTAAGGCCATCTAATAATGATAACAGCGGAAGGCTTGGAAGATAACTGAGTCCATCAACTCGAACGGCATCACTGAGTATAGGACCACGACCAAAAGGCACCTTACTCATCGTCTGAAAAGTCTGCAACATGAAAGCCCGAAAATAGGTCAGCACATGGAATATGCTGGCAATGTAACACATAGAGAGTAATGAAAGAATAAGCTATACTACATGCATATTTGGCTGGTGGAAAGCTCTATGGTTACTGTTTTGCGTAAAGCCAATTTTTCCCTACTGCAAAGGAATAAATTTAATTTAACTATCATGGTAGTTGTTAAACATTGAGAATGGTTGACATCATCCTCAATCCCAATTAAAGTAATCATCATTAAAACCCAACAAAATTAATTTAGAGTAACATGATGAGATTCACATGATATCCAAGTACTAGATACTCAAAACGTCCATAACCGAGGACACAGCTAACCATGATTAGTTTATACACTCTAAAGAGGTTTGCGCACTTTTCCCCACAAGACTCGATCGCCTCCGTTGGATTTCTCACACTACATGGTGTTTGAGAAACGGATGACCGAGACATAGTCTTTCAGAAGCGCTAGCACCTTACGATGGATAGACCGGTACACCTACTTTCCCCTACATCTGCTAGTCTACCCTATAAGAGTTCGCACAACTTAATCAACTACGCCAGAGCCCATAATGGCTTGTGGCTGCACACGTAAGTTTTTAGCATGAATAATCTAATGATCCCTTTGAGCTTGGGTGGCGGTCCAAAAAGAAACAGGCAAGTCCTGGAAACCCAGGTGCCTCAATCCACCCAGATGTGTATTTAAGTTGCCACCTTAGATAAACCATTAAATTAACAAAACTCACATCTGTCATGGATATCACTCACCCAATCCACGTCTACTAGCATAGCATGGCATAATAAGCAAATGTAGAAGTAACTGCCAAAGGTTTGATAGTAAAACAGGTAATAGATACTACCTCAGCTACTTCCCATCCCACAGTTTAGTTAGATCCTAATCATGCAATGTTTGAGGATTGATCTAATGCAATAAAATTGGGTAGTAAAAGAGGTATGATCAAAGTGTTACTTGCCTTGCTGATGATCCGCGAAACCTAGAGATTCGAAGTAACAGGCGGCGCACTCCGCGTATTCTATCACAGACAAACAAACAAGCATACAATAAGTACTCATATAATGCAGGTAAAACTCAAATAAGATATCTAACCAGAAAGTCCAACTTAAGAACTCCGGTTTGCAAAAAGAATCAAATTGAACGAAGATACAAAAGTCAAACGGCGAAGAAAAACAACTTCGTTCTACTAATCTAGATCTAAGTCAATTTTTATGGTAGCAAAAAATTGTTCAAGTTGATTAAACGGATAGAGAGTTTCGAGACGAAACTCCAGGCGCTTGAATCGCCTGATTTTGATAAATGAGCGAAAAGTTATACTAAAACTAAAATCGAATCAGAAATCGCGATCAGAAAATAACCACAGAAAATCCGAGAAAAAGAAAAATGACGAACGGGTTAACGAACGAACGTTCGTTTCCCAGATCTAAACGATGAACGTGTTCATTAAAACGAACAAACGAGCGAACGCTCGCTAATTAAACTAAACTGAATAAAACCGATCTAATAACAAAACCGAAAAAAAACGAAAATAAAACTGACGGAAAACCGATCGGTTTTCTAAAAAAACTGCACGGAAAACGAGGTGGCGGCGAACCTCGGGCGGCGGGTCGCGGCGGCGGCGGCGTCCGGCGGCGGCGGCGGGCTAGGCTTAGGGTTAGGCGCGGTGGGCTGGCGGTGGGGCTGTTGGGCTGGGGCAGCTCGGGCGGCGGCTATTTAAAGGCTGCCCCCGGGCGGTGTCCCGCTCGGGTACGGCCCGAAGTCGGTTCGTTTTTTTTAAATAATTACGCTCAGAAAAGAAATAAAAAGAAATACTAAACGGACTCCAAAAATCCCGAAATAAATTTTCGCGGACTTCTAAAATCAAGCCAGACAAGGTGAACATTTATTTGGGGCCTAAATGAAATTTTGAAAAACGCATATTTTTCCTAAATTCAAATAAAATATCGAAAAAACTCCGAAATAAAATCTTATTTGATTTTATTATTAAATCCTCAATATTTCTTTATTTTGGGAAAGTCATTTTATTCCCTCTCTCATATTTTGTAATAGAAATAATTGATGATAAAATAAATAAAATCAAATAATCCTATTCTCAAAATTTGAGAAAACTCAAATATGAAAATAACGAAATCCCCAACTCTCTCTGTGGGTCCTTGAGTTGCGTAGAATTTCTAGGATCAAAACCAAAAGCAAATAAAATATGATATGCATTGATGATCTAATGTATAACATTCCAAATTGAAAATTTGGGATGTTACACGCGCTCATGCACCTTGTTAGCACGCGCATGGCGGCTGCGGCCGCGCTCTCGTTGGAGTGGGCCACCGAAGTTGCCCTCACGACGCGGGTCCACCTCCCCATCTTTCACTGGCGATGATTGAACAGTGAAATGATATTTGGGGAGCGATCTAGTGTGCTTGACACGCCGGCTGTGGACTGTAGCCGACGCACCTTCTCGCGTAAGCCATAGGCGTACTATACACATATGGTGCTCCAGGATATTTTGTACTGCATCTCACACGATTGGTGACAATAAACTGTGTGGGATCTAATTGATTTTTAATTTTGATTTGAATTACATAATGGGGTCACAGAGGTAATAGATGGTGTTTTGAATTGCTGGACCTTTTATTTGCAGTGAACATGCAACTATATGTGTGTCGTAAAAAAATTGGAATTGTTTAGGGTTCGTTTGGAAATTTTATACATTAAATTTGTTTTCTAGCCATTTCAGATGCACAAATCAAAATTGAAGCACATGCTCCAGTCCATAAAAATGGGTTGCAAAATCAAATGTTTGTCCTTAGTTGCAAGCTTAGGTCACATGCAAGAAATGAGAATGAATGTCAAACACCTTGACATTGTAGCTCAGCCGCTAAGATTGAGATACATGCTTTTAACATTCTAGTAAATTGAAAACTCGTCTGAAATTCATGAAACTTGACAGGATATCATGGAACAGCAGTGACATACTGTGGTAAAAATATTGTCCCATTTGGGGCAGGTGTGGGTATAAGCTTCTCGCAAACCAGAGCTTCTCTCACAACAAGCCTGATGGTTTCAGTAGGGTACGTGCCACCTTGGGGGACAAAATGATATATGTTGCCTCTTCTTACTTTCAAAATGTTTCTCGTGTCAACATAGAACAACATGAGTTGTGTGTCAATTTTTGGGATTTTTCGGGGTTCGCTTGGACATTTTTATACATTAACTGAGTTTTCTATGCATTCATGTGCATAATTCAAATTTGAACTACAGACACATGCTCTAATGCATATAAATTAGTTGAAAATTCAAATATGTGTTCTTGGTTGCATGCTTAGGTCTCATGCAAGAAATGTGAATGAATGTCAAACACCCTGCCACCGTCACTCGGTCTCAAACATTGAGATACCTGGTTTTAAAATTCTAGTAAATCCAAAACTCATCTGAAATTCATGAAACTTGTCATGCTATCATGAAGCGGCATCAACATGCTGTGGTAAATTTTTTGTCCCATTTGGGGCAGGTTTGGGGATATGCTTCTCACAAACCAGAGGTTCTCACAACAAGCCTGATGGTTTCAGTAGGGAACGTCCCACCTTTGGGGACGAAACGATATCCATTTCCACTTATTGCTTTCAAAAAAATTCTCGTGTCAGCATAGAACAATAGGTGTGCTGTGTCAATTTTTGGGATTTTTTGGGGTTCGTTTTGACATTTTTATGCATTAATTGCATTTTCAATGAATTTATGAGCACAATTCAAATTTGAACTACATGCACATGCTCTAATGCAAATAAATTGGTTGAAAATTCAAATGTGTGTCCTTGGTTGCATGCTTAGGTCCCATGCAAGAAATGGGAATGCATGTCAAACCATCTGCCACCGTCACTCGGCCGCAAACATTGAGATTCCTGGTTTTTAAATTCTAGTAAATCCAAAACCCGTTTGAAATTCATGAAACTTGGCATGCTATCATGGAGCCGCAACAACATGCCGTGGTAAATTTTTTGTCCCACTTGGGGCAGGTTTGGGGATATGCTTCTCACAAACCAAAGGTTCTCGCAACAAGCCTGATGGTTTTGGTAGGGAACGTCTCACCTTTGGGGATGAAAGGATATCCACTACCTCTTATTGCTTTCAAAAATTTCTAGTGTCAACAGAGAACAACAGGAGTGTTGTGCCAATTTTTGGGATTTTTTGGGCTTCGCTAGGACATTATTATGCATTGATTGAGTTTTCAATGCATTTATGTGCATAATTCAAATTTGAACTACATGCACATGCTCTAATGCATATAAATTGGTTGAAAATTCAAATCTGTGTCCTTGGTTTCATGCTTAGGTCCCATGCAAGAAATGGGAATGAATGTCAAACACCCTGCCACCGTCACTAGGCCGCAAACATTGAGATTCCTGGTTTTTAAATTCTAGTAAATCCAAAACTCGTATGAAATTCATGAAACTTGGCATGCTATCATGGAGCGGCCTCAACATGTCGTGGTAAATTTTTTGTCCCATTTGGGTCAGGTTTGGGTATAAGCTTCTCACAAACCAGAGCTTCTCACAACAAGCTTGATGGTTTTGGTAGGGAACGTGCCACCTTTGAGGACGAAATGATATTAGCTGCCTTTTATTGCTTTCAAAAAATTTCTAGTGTCAACATAGAACAACAGGAGTGTTGTGTCAATTTTGGGGATTTTTTGGGGTTCGTTTGGACATTTTTTTTGCATTAATTGAGTTTTTGATGCATTTATGTGCATAATTCAAATTTGAACTACATGCACATGCTCTAATGCATATAAATTGGTTGAAAATTCAAATCTGTGTCCTTGGTTTCATGCTTAGGTCCCATGCAAGAAATGGGAATGGATGTCAAACACCCTGCCACCGTCACTAGGTCGCAAACATTGAGATTCCTGGTTTTTAAATTCTAGTAAATCCAAAACTCGTA
Organism: Triticum dicoccoides; assembly: GCF_002162155.2. Lineage (NCBI taxonomy): Eukaryota > Viridiplantae > Streptophyta > Magnoliopsida > Poales > Poaceae > Triticum > Triticum dicoccoides. The sequence continues at coordinate 278,842,068 of NC_041389.1, forward strand.
TGAAATTCATGAAACTTGGCGTGCTATCATGGAGCGGCATCAACATGTCGTAGTAAATTTTTTGTCCCATTTGGGTCAGGTTTGGGTATAAGCTTCTCACAAACAAGAGCTTCTCACAACAAGCTTGATGGTTTCGGTAGGGAACGTGCCACCTTTGAGGACGAAATGATATCAGCTACCTTTTATTGCTTTCAAAAAATTTCTAGTGTCAACATAGAACAACAGGAGAATTGTGTCAATTTTGGGGATTTTTTGGGGTTCGTTTGGACATTTTTTTGCATTAATTGAGTTTTCGATGCGTTTATGTGCATAATTCAAATTTGAACTACATGCACATGCTCTAATGCATATAAATTGGTTGAAAATACAAATCCGTGTCCTTGGTTGGATGCTTATAGCTCTCATGCAAGAAATGGGAATGAATGTCAAACACCCTGCCACCGTCACTCGGCCGCAAACATTGAGATTCCTAGTTTTTAAATTCTAGTAAATCCAAAACTCGTTTGAAATTCATGAAACTTGGCATGCTACCATGGAGCGGCATCAACATGTCGTGGTAATTTTTTTCCCATTTGGGGCAGGTTTGGGTATAGGCTTCTCACAAACCAGAGCTTCTCACAACAAGCCTGATGGTTTCGGTAGGGAACGTCCCACCTTCGGGGACGAAATGATATCCGCTGCCTCTTATTGCTTTCAAAAATTTTCTCGTGTCAACATAGAACAACAGGAGTGTTGTGTTAAATTTTGCAATTTTTCGGGGTTCGTTTGGACATTTTTATACATTAACTGGGTTTTCTAGGCATTTTATGTGCATAATTCAAATTTGAACTACATGCACATGCTCTAGTGCATATAAATTGGTTGAAAAACCAAATCTTTGTCCTTGGGGTGCATGCTTAGGTCCCATACAAGAAATGGGAATGTATTTCAAACACCGGGGCACTATTGATTGCCGGCAAAATGTTGAGATACTTTGTTTTTAAATTCTAGCAAATCCAAAACTCGTCTGAAATTCATGAAACTTGGCATGCTATCATGGAATGGCACCCGACATGCTGTGGTATTTTTCGTGTCCACTTTGAGAAAAGAAGCACTCGAATAACAGCCAACAAAGGCATTTTCCAAATAGCTGCCACTCTAACATCGCAAACGTTTGTACAATTCAAATTGTGTGCGTTATGTTAACCATTCACGTGACACCACGTGTCTTGGTTTTAATGGCTACCGGAGGTGCCGCGCGGACAGCTGCTTGACTGAATGGGAGGCGTGCAAGCACAGTCCGGTGCGTAGGCTGACCGAGAGGCGTGCAAGCTGTCCTGCAATGTGCAGGCTCACCGGGAAGCATGCAAGTTGTACGCTATGCAGGCTCACTGGGAATCGAGCCCTTTGACTTCCTTGGCCTCCCGCCTTCCTCTCCATCAATGGCGCCTGAGCCGCTGCTTAATACGGGTGGCCTTACTGTTCGCCTCCCATTCCCCTCCCTCCCGCAGACCTCCACCAACGCCATGGTGCAGAAGTATCATCTGCCACTAGTCTTCAAGTTTGGTGAAGTCAACTCCGAGCTAGAGGAGATAGAAAATAAGGAGGAATGGGCCTCATGGACATGGCCCAGAACAATCTAGCCGCTGCTGTTGCTGCCCCCGCTCCCGTCCCAGCTCACATCCCCGCGCCCACGCCAGCGACCATCCCCGTAGCATTGACGGGCTGGTCGCCAAGCACTATCGCAGAGCTAGAAGCCGCGGGCGTCACCAAGGTCTCCACGGGCCCGCGCGAGCTTGTGTACATGCCAGCACCAGTGCCCGTGCGCGCCCCTCCACCCACCGCGGCGCCGGTCCCCGTGCGTTTGGCTGCACTCGCTGCGCCCGTGCCCGTGCGCGCGCCTCCCTTAGTGGCATAGGACACTGCCGTCGACCGCTACCTCTCAGTGCCGCCAGCTGCTGTCCTCCCGCGCCGCGCCCGTCAATCATGCGACGACATGATGTTTGATCTACAAGTGAACAACATTATGTGTTGCCTTGAAGACTTCAACAATGGTGTCCCGGAGGACGACAACGACAAGGACGGCACGCTGCCTCCGCCGCGCTGGAAATAGTTTTTTTTCTTGGGTTTAATATTGTATCTCGATCGCAAACATTTTAGTTAGAACACCCATATGCAAACCGACAGCTTCCCCAGGAAGCCAAGGGAAAATGTGTCGAGCAGGATTTGTGCAGCTCTTGATTGCAAACGTTTTAGATAGAACACCCGTATGCAAAGCGAGAGCAGGATTTGTGCATCTCTTCAACGCAAACGGTTGTTTTGGATGACCCATGTGCAACCACTTACAAACAATTTGGTAAGATTTGCATCTGTCATATTGGGTATGTTGCCATTTGTCAAACTTGAAAGATTGACATTTGTTGATCTAGTAATGTTGCCATTTGACAACCTTGTAACACTGCAATCTATCAAAATATGCAGCTAAAAATCACTAGCACTATCTAATTTTTGCAACTAAAATTTAGTAATTAAGCATAGATTTCATTCATAGATTAAGCAGTCGTGCTTAATTTATACAAACAGTTCAACTCGACAGCTGAACCGACCAAACTTTTCCCCATTTGTTGCCAACCACGTACTGAAATAGCTAGTTCTACTTTATATACTAGCTAATTTTAAGTATGTTGTACATTTCAACCACATCTATAGTCAGATAAACTAAACAAAATAGCCCCTAAATACTACTACGAAGGGGCTTTGTACTACTTCCGGCAGCCTCTCCTCTGCCGAGCGTGCTCATTAAGAGGCAGAGGAGGAGGAGCCTACCGACGAGCTGGACAACTGCAATACGATGTGTGCCGCTGCTGCAACTTCAGCGACGCTCACGTCGAACACCGTCTGCCGCTCCAGACGACCCCTATTGAAGCGGTGGTTCTTCTTGTAGATCTCCCGATTCCACGCCTCTGAGGCGGCGTGTGTCGCGGCCACGATGGTGCTAAGGCTCTTTGTGTGCTCGATGAGGCGCTCCTCCTCCTGCAGGAACTCGGTGTAGCGCACAAGGTCGCTGACGCACGTGCCGACACCCACCTCCGCCTCCCACCATCGAGTCACGGTGGAGGAGTGGGTGATGACCCCGGCGGTTGACGGTGGGCTGGCGGCCATGGCGGCCGATGATGGGGTGGTGGCCACGACCACCACCTCCCGCCTTCGGGCCGCGGTGGCAGAGCGGGTGATGGCCACAGTGGCCGGCAGTGGGGTGGCGGCCACGGCGGCCACCTCCTGCCTTTAGGCTACAACAGTGGAGCGGGCGATGGCCCTGGCTTTCGACGGTGGTGTGGCGGCAATGGTGGCCGGCAACAGCTGCCGACGGGCACCAGTGGCGGAGCATGTGGTGGGTGTTCTGCGCAAACCAAACAGGGACGCCACACGCACTACACTACGCCGGGGACTGCGCCATTGCTGCAGTGTAGCCTCCCAGTTGGAGCTATCATCTGATGACGGTAGAGTGGCTGAGCGACCACGACGGACCGGTGCCATTGGCGATTGTGGGAGAAGCAGACAAGATAAGCTACAGGGAGGGAGGGGAAAATGCAACACAGGACTCGCCGGTCATGAGGGTTTTTATAGCAGGCCGCTAAGCATTGAGATTTTGGGGGATTTCACCCAGTCGGGCGGGAAGCTTGCGCGGGAACCTGCAAGGTTGCGCGGGAATGGGCTCTCCAATGATTCATTGGCGCCACCGTTTGGACAAAAGAACACTCCCGCGCGATGCGCAAGCTTGCGCTGTAAGTCGTCTGCGGCAGCGGGGTGACAAGACGTGCGAGTGGAGGATGAAAGGCCACGTACACATACGGTTAATAAAAAATGTTTGCGACTGAATTACCTACTATACACCTGTCCTGGTTTACAAGTAGGATTTAACTAATAAATTACGAATGCATGTCGCCAAAGATTATATAGTTGGATTCGTATTTGAACATAGTTTCCAATTATATAATTTTTATAACATGCATTAACATTTTGTTGGTTAAATTTGAGGGCAAAGTATGGCACATAATATAAAGGGGACTATAGACCAAGATGGAGGTAGTAGCACACGGCCGCCCTCTACACAGCGACGCAAGTGTCGGCCAGCTTGTAGGCGACCATTTCCTGCATGTTCAACTGCTCTATGTGTGTGGTTGCTTGCAGTTGAGGCGGTCGCGACGCGCTCTGCTCGCGTCCCACCCCACGCGCTCTGCTCTCGCGTCCCTCCGGGTGCTCTGCCCTCGTCCCTCCACGCACGCTGCCAGTGTTTGGGGCCGGCACACGATCACACATGTTCGTGTGCATGCGGTTGCGCCAGGCGCGGCTCGACAATGCAGTTACCCGATGCAAAAACTTCCATGCGGATGCGCCGAGAATCCAGGCCGCCCGGAACCCATTTATTCCTGTGGCCATTTACCTTCATCTCTACGTCACACGACACAATAAGCACCTCCACGACGACACATACAGAGAGGACATCCAGCGGTTCCAATGGCGCTCCTCGTGGCTCCAATGGCGCTCCCAGCAGCCGACGACAACAACGGCGGGTAGTTCACCACGCATCATGTAGTGGACACCCACGTGAGGGGGAAGGCCCTCTCGGTGGTGTACACGAACGATTCGGTGTTGATGGAGAGCTCCATCCAAACTATGGAGCAGTTCCTTGCCTAGGACAAGTACCAAGTGGTTGGCTTCGACCTCGAGTACACCATCGGTCGTGCCGGGCACAATCAGAAGGTTGCCGTACCCAGTTGTGCGTGCGACATGACGTCCTCGTCTACCACTACCACCTGGCCACAAGGCCTTGTGAGCGTTTCTCCAGGTTTATCAACAGCTCCGACTACAGTTTCTCTATGGTGGACACCACCAACGATCTGAAAGTGCTCAAGGTTTCGGGCTTGAAATGCCGGAATCTTGTCAACATCCAGGACCACTACAAGGTCTGGGGCAGCGCCAAGAACAAACTGAACTCCCTAGTTGACCTTGCCTCGGCCATCATCGACCCCTACTACATGAAGATGAAGGATGAGAGCAAGAAGGACAAGGACACATGGCACAATGTTTGGCATGAGAGACTTGATGAAGAACACGTCAAGTACGCGGCTAATGACGCATACACAAGCTACGAGATGTACATGCGGATCGTTAACATGAGGAAATGTCTTGTTCATGCCCCAGCCAAGGGATCGAGCCATAGAGAAGTGGTGGGAGTGTCACAAGAAGTAGATGACTAGACGATTGGTTTTCCTACTTTAGAATGCATGCAATTGTTTATTGATGTGTGTGCGAATGATCTGTATAGTCACTTATGTAATTGGATGTTTATTTCAGTTATATATATACATGTTATTCTTCTGTAGACAGAGCAAATCACATGGCTTATTAGCAGCAATCATCTGTGTTATTATTGATCTTCGCACACATTTCTGGTGACGGGCCTATTTGCCGTGTATCACACACATATTGTTCAGTTGAACCATTTCCATTGTGTTGCGCAATAAAGGCTGCAAAGAGGGATCTACAGCAGCAAGGTCTATCGAGGTCTTTGTTTTGTAATTTTTGACATTTCTTATTTTTTGAACACACGTTGATTGGCTTGAAAAAGGTCTATCTCGTTACTTTTTGATAATTTTTTATACACAAGCAACTAGTTTGCATTTTTCAAAGTTTTTTGTACGAACAGAATCGCACACGAACTTACTATAGTAACCGTCTATGTTATAGTTTCTCATCGCAAACAGTTCATCCGAGTGGGCTGTTTGCTGCGTATCACATACATCTGGTTTACACGAATCGTTGTGTTCTTTTGGCTGATCGCAAATGCCGCATATCACACACATCTTGTTAAGATGAACCATTTCCGTTCTCTTGCCTAATCGAAAACAATTTGTCCGAGTGAACCGTATGCTTTATATCACACACACCTTGATCTGGCTGACCGTTTCTGTTGCATTCCCTAATAGCACACAGTTCACCGGAGCGAACTGTATGCCGTATATCGCACACACATTGATATGGCTGCCCGTTTCCATTGTTCTTCCTCATCGCAAACAGTTCTGCTGGATCAACCGTATGCCCAACATCACACATGCAAGTAAAATCTGAACCGTGTTTGATGTGTCCGCCATCGCAAACATTTTACACCTTTTTTGACGGGTTTTTTACACCATCGTTTGCGATTATTGCATCACACACGGTTTCGTCGAAGGGTCTCTGATCGTAGTGTCGCGTTAGCAGCATCCTGCAGTAGTGTGAGCCATAGAGATCTCCCTTTTCTTCTTATTGTTCCTCGTGGGTGTTTAGCCTTTCCATGATATCAGCATAATCGAGAACTTTGAAATCGGCTCATTTCCTAATCATCAGAACTAGTGTGTCGAATGATCTGTCAAGACATTGATGCAGTTTCTTCACAACTTCGTGATTAGTGATGTCTTTGGCGCCGAGACCTTGTAGCCCGTTTGCAATGTAACTTAGACAATCGGAAGTTTGCTGATAGCTTTCATTTCCGATTTGCTTGAACCGATTGAACTTCACCCGAAGAGTATCAATGCGAGCTTCTTTCTGAGTTGAGACACCCTCATTTATCTTTTAGAGAATGTCCCACAATTCCTTTGCAGTTTCACACTGACGATAGTGAAGAAATTGAGCACGAGAGAGATGGCCACCAATTTCATATTTAGCTTGAGCATCCATCTGAATGAGTTTCTTCTTGTGGTCAGTGGGGGCCTGGGTCACTTCAACCGTGAATCCAAACTGCACCATGTTCCACATATCATCATCAATAGCTTGGTGACGGATCTTCATCTTCTCTTCCCAGAAGAGATAGTCCGTCCCATCGAAGATGGGAATCTTGAGGTGCGACTTGTAGCTCACTGAAGACATACTTAAACTCGAAGGTGGTTAGACCAAAATGAGTTGATACCAATTGTAGAAACGAAGTATGTCTACCAAAGGGGGTGAATGGGAGTTTTAAAATTTCTTCAGAAATATCAAAACTCTCAAAACCCAGCAGCGGAGCGAATGAAGACAGTGTACAGTGAGCGAATACAAACTAACGAATGGAAACTAAAAGCATGCATCGAGAAAGATCACATGATTGAAATAGTTTGACTGTAAAGAGGAGAAGCAGAGGTAACCAGTGATGCTCGATGGCGACAAGGAATTTGGTAGACCAGTTCGTCCTTCTGCACAAGGACTACGTCTGGTTGGAGGGGTTGTGATTTAACATAGAAGATAAACTCTCTTCACCCTATTCTCCTCGACAATTGGTTCGTCAACCAATGTCGATCACTCGTGGTAGATACTTGAGGCGATCTCCGAACCTTTATAGACTTCTTCCTCGAGAACCACAATTACTCTTGGTCTTTGAAGAAATTGGCACCTAACGTCTAGAGAGTTTGCAGCTCTCAAGAGTAATAGGTGGAGCGTACTTAACTTAGATTCGAGTGATGCTGAACCACTATCTAGTTTTTCAGCTCTAGGGGTTTTCTCTCGATGGATTTTAAACTCAAATCACTTAGGAGAGGGGGTTGCTCGACAATCTTCTCACAATCAAACAGAGTAGCCACCGGACAACGCCGGTGCAGGGTGGCTATTTATAGCCGCAACCTTCCTCGGTGGGAAATGACCATTTTGGACACGCGGTCCAGCCAATGGCCAACCAACATGTTCACAACGGTCATATTTCAAGAGCAATGGTAACATTACTTGAGGACCAAGTAATGCTAACTCCTCGGTCAGAGACAAATCTCTCGCAGCGAAGAAGATCACACTCTCTTGCTTGCAAGTATTTGCTCAAAACACGATTTCTCTCGGGTTTAGCATCAGAGAATCAAAGCTTCGAACTCTACACCCCTCTTAGTAGTACGGTGGTACTGTGACTCAATAAAGAGGAGAGAAACAATGAAATAAATGCTGCGTCTTTACTTCGTCCTCAATCTTCTTGGTCGCAGTCACTTCCTTCGGACGAGCACCAAACCAATTGCTTCGTGTCAGCAATTTTTGAGGGGTCACTCTTGTTATCATAATCTTCGGTGATAACCCTTGCTTCCATGTAGGGGATTATCTTCGGCGTTTGAATCAAACTCCTCTTGACTCTAGGGACCTGTTACTCTGTGTGCACTAGCAAACACATAAGTCCCATATTGTTTATGTCAACAAACTCCAAAACATAAGGAGGCAAATTATTGCACCAACACAATGCCATCATCGTTTGGATATGCATCGAGCAAAAGCACTGACTGGATGAGTAACAATCTATGGGGAACGTAGCAAGCAATTTCAAAAAAAATCCTATGATCACGCAAGATCTATCTAGGAGATGCATAAAAACGAGAGGGGGAGAGTGTGTCCACGTGCCCTCATAGACCGAAAGCGGAAGCGTTATGTTAACACGGTTGATGTAGTCGAACGTCTTCACGATCCAACCGATCTAGAACCGAACATACGACACCTCCGAGTTTAGCACACGTTTAGCTTGATGACGTCCCTCGAACTCTTGATCCAGCAGAGGGTCGAGGGAGAGTTTCATCAGCACGACAACATGGTGATGGTGTTGATGATGTCATGAAGTTTAGTCACCATGCAGGGCTTCGCCTAAGCACTACGATGATACTACCGAAGGAGTAAACAGTGGAGGGGGGCACCGCACACGGCTAAGACAATGTTGTGCCTTTGGGGTGCCCCCTACCCCCATATATAAAGGAGGGAGGAGGAGGCCGGCCACCAGGGGCGCGCCAAGGGAGGGGGGAGTCCTACTAGGACTCCACTCCTAGTAGGATTCCCCCTCCCCCTCTTTTTTTCCTTCTTATGGAGGTGGAAAGGGGGAAGGAGAGGGAGTAGGAGAAATAAAGGGGGTGGCACCCCCTTTCCCTAGTCCAATTCGTCCTCCTCCCTCCCATGGCCCATATGGCCCATATCTTCCACCGGGGGTTCCGGTAACCCTTCCGGTACTCCATTTTGTACCCGATACACTCCGGAACCCTTTCGGTGTCCGAATACCACCTTCCAATATATCAATATTTACCTCTCGACCATTTCGAGACTCCTTGTCATGACCATGATATCATCCGGGACTCCGAACAAACTTCGGTCACCAAAACACATAACTCATAATACAAATCGTCATTGAACGTTAAGCGTGCGGACCCTATGGGTTCGAGAACTATGTAGACATGATCGAGACACATCTCTGACCAATAACCAATAGCGGAACCTGGATGCTCATATTGGCTCCTACATATTATACAAAGATCTTTATTGGTCAAACCGCACAACAACATACGTTGTTCCATTTGTCATCAGTATGTTACTTGCCCGAGATTCGATCGTCGGTATCATCATACCTAGTTCAATCTCGTTACTAGCAAGTCTCCTTACTCGTTTCGTAATGCTTCATCCCGCAACTAACTCATTAGTCACATTGCTTGCAAGGCTTATAGTGATGAGCATTATCGAGAGGGCCCAGAGATACCTCTCCGATACACGGAGTGACAAATCCTAATCTCGATCTATGCCAACCCAATAAACACCTTTGGAGACACCTGTAGAGCATCTTTATAATCACTTAGTTATGTTGTGACGTTTGATAGCACACAAGGTGTTCCTCCGGTATTCGGGAGTTGCATAATCTCATAGTCAGAGGAACATGTATAAGTCATGAAGTAAGCAGTAGCAATAAAACTGTAACGATCATAATGCTAAGCTAACAGATGGGTCTTGTCCATCACATCATTCTCTAATGATGTGATTCCGTTCATCAAATGACAACACATGTCTGTGGTCAGGAAACATAACCATCTTTGATTAACGAGCTAGTCAAGTAGAGGCATACTAGGATACTTTGTTTTGTCTATGTATTCACACATGTACTAAGTTTCGGGTTAATACAATTCTAGCATGAATAATAAAAATTTATCATGATATAAGGAAATATAGATAATAACTTTATTATTGCCTCTAGGGCATATTTCCTTTAGTCTCCCACTTGCACTAGAGTCAATAATCTAGTTCACATCGCCATGTGATTTAACACCAATAGTTCACATCTGTATGTGATTAACACCCATAGTTCACATTGCCATGTGACCAACAACCAAAGGGTTTACTAGAGTAAATAATCTAGTTCACATCACTATGTGATTAACACCCAAAGAGTACTAAGGTGTGATCATGTTTTGCTTGTGAGAGAAGTTTAGTCAACGGGTCTGCTAAATTCAGAGCCGTATGTATTTTGCAAATTTTCTATGTCTACAATGCTCTGCATGGAGCTACTCTAGCTAATTGCTCCCACTTTCAATATGTATCTAGATTGAGACTGAATGTCATCTGGATTGGTGTAAAGCTTACATCGACGTAACTCTTTACGACGAACTCTTTATCACCTCCATAACTGAGAAATACTTCCTTAGTCCTCTTAGGTAACTAAGGATAACTTTGACCGCTATACAGTGATCCACTCCTGGATCACTATCGTACCCCCTTGCCAAACTCATAGCAAGGCACACAACTGGTTTGGTACATAGCATGGCATACTTTATAGAACCTATGACTGAGGTATAGGGAATGACTTTCATTCTCTTTCTATCTTCTGCCGTGGTCGGGATTTCAGTCTTACCCAACTTTACACCTTGTAATACAGGCAAGAACTCCTACTTTGACTGATCCATTTTGAACTCTTTCAAAATCTTGTCAAGGTATGTACTCATTGAAAAATCTTATCAAGTGTCTTGATCTATCTCTATAGATCTTGATGCCCAATATGTAAGCAGCTTCACCAAGGTCTTTCTTTGAAAATCTCTCCTTTCAAACTCTCCTTTATGCTTTCGAGAAAATTCTACATCATTTCCGATCAACAATATGTCATTCACATATACTTATCAGAAAGGTTGTAGTGCTCCCACTCACTTTCTTGTAAATACAAGTTTCACCTCAAGTCTGTATAAAACTATATGCTTTGATAAACTCATCAAAGCGTATATTCCAACTCCGAGATGCTTGCACCAGTCCATAGATGGATTGCTGGAGCTTGCACACCTTGTCAGTACCTTTAGGATCGACAAGACCTTCTAGTTGCATCATATACAACTCTTCTTTAAGAAATATCCATTTAAGGAATGCAGTTTTGACATCCATTTGCCAGATTTTATAAAATATGGCAATTGCTAACATGATTCGGATGGATTTAAGCATCGCTACAGTTGAGAAAATCTCATTGTAGTCAACACCTTGAACTTGTCGAAAACCTTTTGCGACAAGTCCAGCTTTGTAGATAGTAACACTACTATCAGCGTCCGTCTTCCTCTTGAAGATCCATTTATTTTCTACGGCTTGCTGATCATCGGGCAAGTCCACCAAAGTCCACAATTTGTTCTCATACATGGATCCCATCTCAGATTTCATGGCCTCAAGCCATTTCGCGGAATCTAGGCTCATCATCGCTTCCTCATAATTCGTAGGTTCATCATGGTCTAGTAACATGACTTCCAGAGCACGTGATCGATCTTCTCCAAAGTGGCATGCTCGCGCTCATTTGCCCATGTGTAGCAACTGTCGTTAAGGTACATCTCCTTGAGCTCGAGACGGTTCAACATTGTGTAGAAGCGGGCCAACATCGTCCTATTCACCGTCATGTTGTTCTTGTCCTTGGGGTTGAGTAGGAGGTTGAAATACCCTACGACGGCCCATGGTCCAGCGTGTAAATCACTGACCTCATAGAGCTCCTCCATGAACACGATTTTGTCCATGTCAAGTTGGGGGCCATAGACATCCGTGATCCACCATTGGGACTGTAGTTTTGATGAGAATCTCCTGTTATGCTTGTGTATGTTAGAGCATCTCCAGCCGCGCTCCCAACATGCCCTCCCCAGGCGTTTTTCCCGCGCCGGCGCCGAAAAAACGCCCCAGTCGCACCCCCAAGACACCGAATTTCGTCGGCTCGGCCTGTTTTTGTGCCCGACGATCGCAGGCCGAACCTGGCGCACTGGGGGGGCGCTCGGGGGCTCCGGCGCAAGGGAAAAGCGCACCTGGGGCCACACTGGCAGGCGAAAAGTCAAGCCACCCGTCCAGATTTGCCTCCAACCCCCCTC
>NC_041389.1:278854416-278894165 GCF_002162155.2 Triticum dicoccoides
GCGCGCGCTCGGCCACCACCCTGCCGATCCCGGCGCCGTCCACCGCCCAGCACACCTAGATAGACCAGTCTCCGCTGGAAAAAAGAAGAGGTTTCGCCGAGGCAGCCTCTCCACCGCCGTCCGGGCAACTTCTCCGACGTTCTGGCCGCGCAAGGCCTGTACACCGGCGAGTTTGCGCCCACCTCGCCCGCAAGGTGTTCGGTGATTTGCCCGGCCCGGCGATGGACTCGGAAGACGAGGAGGCACTCGCGGCATTGCTGGAGGAGGAAGCCGAAGCCGACGTCCAGGAGCAGGAGCATCTCATGGTGCTCGCCGCCCTCGTCGGCCTGCTCGCAAGCAGTGAAAAGTCGCGGCGAGGTGGGTCGGTGCCTGGGCGGGTGAAAGCAAAGAACCGGCATCGTCTGGAAGGCTACTGCATGCTCTACTCTGACTACTTCGCCGATGCTCCATTGCACGACGAGAAAACATTTCGGCACTGTTATCGGATGAGCCGAAAGCTTTTCCTCGGGATTGTGAATTCCATCCGAGAGTTCGATAGCTACTTCAAGTGCAAGAAGGATTGCACCGCACACTTGGATTCACCTCAATCCCGAAGTGCACGACAACTATGAGGATGCTTGCATACGGAGCTTCCGGTGATTCACTCGACGACTATGGGCGCATGGCTGAGTCCACCATCATTGAGTGTTTCTACAAGTTCTGCAGGGCAGTGGTGGCAGTGTTTGGACCGCAATACTTGCGAACACCCAATGCGGAAGACACTACTCGGATCCTAGCACAAATGCAGCAAGAGGATTTCCTAGGATGCTTGGAAGCATCGACTGCATGCATTGGAAATGGAAGAAGTGTCCATTTGCTTGGCAGGGGTTGTACAAAGGCACCAAAGGCGGTTGTAGTGTGGTACTTGAGGCAGTGGCCACATAGGACCTCTGGGTCTGGCACTCTTTCTTTGGGATGCCAGGAACTCACAATGACATCAACGTCCTGCAGTGCTCCCATGTCTTCGCCAAGCTTGTTGAAGGTCATTCTCCTCCGGTAAACTTCGAGGTCAATGGGCGGCACTACAACAAGGGGTACTACCTAGCTGATGACATCTATCCGAGATGGTCGACATTTGTGAAGACTATCTCAAACCCTATGTCAGGAGGCAAGAACGTCTTCTTTGCGAAGGTTCAGGAGGCTTGCAGGAAGGATGTAGAGTGGGTATTTGGTGTGCTCCAATCTCGATTTGCTGTTGCCCGGTTCCCTGCCCAGACCTAGTCGAAAGATCAAATATGGGAGATTATGACTTGCTGCGTCATCTTGCACAACATGATAATTGAGAGCGAGCAGGAATAGTCAGTGTTTGACACAAAACCATATTACAGGCAGGGTTCTCTTGCCCAAGTTGATCACCAGCTACCGGCAACCTGGACTGACTACCTCAATATGCGTCAGGAGATCCGAGACCCACAGGTGCATCAAGAATTGCAACACGATCTGGTGGAGCACCTATGGAGGCTCAAGGGCGATGCCGGGAATGACGTGTGATGAAATATGAGTTTTTATTCGTTGAACTATATAATTTGTATTTAACTATTTGTTGAACTATTTGATTTATATTGATTTTCTGTGATGAACTATGGAGGCAAAAACATGCCGAAACACGCCGAACCACGCCGGACTATGTGATGAACTAATTGATTTCTATTTGTTGAATTATTTATGAGAGAATTCACGCCGAACTGCGCCGAATATGGGCCGATTCACGCAGATATCGGGCCGTTTTTGGACAAAATTGAGCCGGATAATGGACCGAAATCGGCGCCTGGGAGCGGCGGCTGTGTGCCCAACCGCCCCCAGAGCTGAGTTTGCCGCCGGCTCGCCCACAGGCGGCGATTTTTATGTCTCTAGACACGCTGCTCTTAGGAAGCAGTGCTCAAGCATCTCGGTTCGAATCCGAGTGGAGATAGGTTAGTTACGTTTATATATGAAAAATCGAGATCTAGTGACATAACGCAAGGTCTTCCAAAAGTGGAACAAACCTTTGAAGCGCTTTCAATTGATTCATTATCCCCGAATCTCGAAAGGAGAATTGAGGATTGGACTGGGGGCCAACGGCTGGAGATGCTCTTAGCGTCTTTGATTGTATTGTGTTCAAAAAAGTTCGAAAAAAAACTGTTATGCGCACAATGAGTTTTTTTTTCTCCTTTTTGAGGGGATGTGCGCACGATGAGTCTAGTCTGCACGACCATTGCACGATGGCCATGTAGCTTTCAGTTGTCACGCAACTTGAGGCTTGATCGCATTGTCGTCCAAAAATCGTGTGTATAATGTCGTGTGCATAGTACTGTAGCCCCCCACCCCACGCCAGCACTGCCGCCCTGCCCGGCGCCGCCGCCGAGCGCGCGCTGAGCTGCGAATCCTCCTCTCTATTCGACATTTCCTCTGACGCCGCCACCTCCCTGCCCCAATGCACCGCCTCTCATCTACTTCGCGACTTCCCATCTCCTTCACGGCATCTTCCCCGCCTCGCTGGTGGCCTTCAGCGCTTGCCCGACGAGTTATCCCACTCCTGGCGGCTCCAAATCCACCAGCCCGTCGTGTTTCCCGGTGTGTTTTCTTGTTCTGATGCTAAAATTTGCGCCTTTACCTGGCTGGTATAGCTTTTTTTAAAGGAGTTTGGCATAGTTTTAGATGCGGATTATGGCCAACTATTCAGTTTCTATTTACCCTTCTTATGTATATGTACTCCCTCCGTCCAAAAAAAAAAAACTTGTCCCAAGCTTATCTCTTAAATCGATGTATCCAGATACTACATACATCCATTTGAGGGACAATCTTCTTCGTATGGAGGGAGTAGCAATCACGATTTTAGTCCTTACCGATGATACAATCCTATTTATGCCCGATGCTGAGATTGGATTTCTATGCTATTTTGGTGATAGATTTCCTCATGGATCTCAGAACCTGGCCACCGTCAGGCGAGTACAAGGCGATGAGTCTGGTAAACCATATAGACGACTGCCCATCTCGATCGCTCAAATGATGAAAAACATCAAGACTGACAATTCAAAAAAAATGAAAAATATTGGGACGAGGGGCACTGCCTCGGTGGTTATAGATGAAGATGGGAGGAAAAGTGATAAAGATGCTTTTAGGACAACCTCAGAGGTTATGGATGACAAAAGTGATACATGGGGCCAAAATGTGAACTTACCTGGTTCTGAGGAAGACCAAAGTAGCGCAGCCAAGAATCACATTACTGGAATCGCTGTCAGTGAGGATGAAGGACTCAGTGATGATGAAGGATTTAGTGTGAACGGTATACTTGCAAAAAGCAGACACCGTGATGGTTCTATATACAGGGGTATTGATTTATTTCATTGGAAAAAAGAGTATCGTATTGCAGACCGTAATGAGAGTAAGTGACCAATATATCTTTCCTATTTTTATTTTTATTGTTAGAGATATGGTTAGTTTCTTAATCAGTGGTACATCTTTCCATATCCTGCAGCTGTACAGATTTGATATTGATCATATAGATTACTTTTACAGAGACAATGCTAGCTGTTTGAGACACTCCGCCGAAACTTCCTCGCCTTGCACTCTTTCAGTTATGAGATTACATAGATGCCCAATTTCCCATGTGAGGCTGAATAAATTAATGCATTCTCCCTAAATGTTGCTTACATATCAAACCGTGCAACAATATATACAAACGGCATAGTATGCAGGAAAATGACAGTTCTAACTTCAAATAACAGTATAAATATGTACAGTCACACTAAAGGACAGACCCAGTGCATAGAAGCTCCCACACAAGGTGGGGTCTGGGGAGGGATTATAGGAACCTAGTCTTACCCCTGCAAAGTGCAATGCAGAGAGGCTGGTTCGAACCCAGGACCTCTTGGCACAAGTGGGGAGGACTTCACCACTGCGCCAGGCCTGCCCTCATGTACAGTCACACTGCTGCAGTTAATTAGGTTTAAAGCCTCTATACATGCAGCCTCAAGCTACCAATAATACAAAGGGTTTCAAGTCCTCATACAGTTCACATACTATACATAACCTGAAGGACTGCTAGTTGTGAAAGGAGCCAACCAAACCTTCAATGCCCCTGTTTAGCACGAGGTTTGGGTTGCACTTCCCCAAATTTGTACTGTCCCCCAATATATTTATCACTTCCTAGCTAGCAAAGTTTTAGTTTTCTTCTCACTGGTTGATAACAATCAGGGGTGGAGCCAGGATGAAAACTGAGAGGGGGCAAAGATATGTAGGAACTTCTTTTTCCAGAAATGGTTGTAGGAACTAATGGCTAGGTCATTTACGGAAACTAACAAGACGACTACACAAGCATGAGTGAAGCAAAATCATATATTTCCTTATAATATAATTTCATCACACACATAATTATGATAAGTTCATCGCCAAAGTAAAAGTGAACTAACCATTTTAAGATACAGTGACTTGAGAAATAGCAATATGTTAAACATTACAAACTACAAGAAAAGAGGATGTTAAAATCTAGGGAGAATGTAAACATTGATAAATAAAGAAGTAAGCTTGAGTGCATTACCTCCTTCCGTTTCATCCCACGTCGATTTTTTGCATGGAAGGGTTTAACTACCACCTCATTAGGGGTGTTATCCTACATTTCCTTTTCTACGAAGCAAATTAGGCCACAGCTCAAAAAGTCATCACCATTTTGTTACATAAAGCATTCTTCACAAACTTTATAGCTGAGAAGCATCTATGCTCAGTGTTATTTTTTTTCTGTAAGCAACTGACAAGCTTTTCAAGGCGATGTTTTCTTTTGGTGTTCCTAAAGAACTTCTCGAGGGAGTGGAGTTCGGAGTAAAAAGAACATATCCACTTAGTAGATTGAGAAGGAAAAATTCTAATAGGTCCATGTAATCCTCAAATGGCATTTTTTTACCTTCTGAATATTTTGTTATTTGTTTACTGTATTAATTCGAGTTATAAACTTACACTATAACTTTACTTTTTATGAAGCTCGGTTGGAGCCAATGACATTATCAGATCCTGCTGCAAATTGCAGTGTTCACGATGGAACTTGTACTAGACATTTTGCTCGTAGCATGCTACAAATTTACTCATTGGAGTTGACTAAAATTTCTGTGGATGGCTTAGTAGAATTGTATGGATATGTAGCAGTGCGGGATGATCTGGATCCGTTGCTTAATTATGTTGTCAATATTAGCAGGGATGATCCCATCATCGTGGAGCAGGTATATATCTATACTTATCTGCAATAATTTCTAGGAAGAAGTCTACCCTAACACCCCATACTATCGAGGTTTATCTGCGTAACTAGGTGTTTGCCCGTTAAGAAAAATCTTCACTACCATTTAAATCACACCTTGGGGCAGTTTTGGAGGCAGTTTCACCTACGTGGCTTGTTAGGTGGATGCTGCCACGTGGGCAAAACCACCCCAGAGAATAGATTTAGCCGGTATGGAATATTTCAGGGGTAGATACCAGATTTTGTACTTGTGTTTTAAATAGAGGAACCTTGATATTTGATGGGGTTAAGCAAACTTGTTCCTTATTTTAAGCTATATTATTCATTTCATAGTATAAGGTTAAACTTATCACATGAATATAACATATGAGATCAGAGCAGTTACATTCTCTCGATGGCGTACTATAAGCCTGGTCGGATGGAGTATCATTAATGAATCTATCAGTACAAGTCATTTTCTTTTGTCTTCTCATTACACACATGCTTATGTACAATTGTGTATATTTGGGGGTTTGAAACAAAGTCAAATAAATCAGGGGGGGCAATTTTCCCTATCACCATATGCAGCTCATAACTGTCTCGTTTGAAATGTGACAAATATCTTGGTTATCAATTATTAAAAACTCCTTTGAAGGAAATTTTGTTACAAGTGAAACATCGTGTCAGAAGTATTTAGCTTTAGGTATTTCTCACTTTTCTCTATAAAGAGCTACTAAATATAATCATTTTGTAGGGTTCTCTCATCAACATGATTGGCCCCAAACGAGGGATAGATATGGCAGATCATGCTCTACTTGAATATGACATGAAGATCAAGTCAGCTGGACAAGAAAAAGATGACCTACAGCTGATTGATGGTGCATCATTCATAGGCCCCTTAGGCTCATGGGATCGGCCGTACACATTTCACATTGCTGGTGATTGTGGCTCAGTTGACATAACTTTGTCACGTCTTTTAGAAGCAGTTGAGGCGACCATAGAGGTTCTCGTATTGGAAGTGAAAAGCTGTTTCAGTTTGTCCGTCGGATGTTTAGCCAGTGGGTTTAATGCAGAAATCCGGCTCTTTGATGGCACCATCGCTGATTCACAAGGCCTAAAGAGGTCGGTGGTTGCTGTAATGGACAATTCTTTTATAGATTTGAAGTTCAAGGTAGGCGCACTGTCATCCAGTTCCGACCAACATTGCTGTTCCTTCAAGGTGAAAATGCATGGGCATGATATTGAAGAAATAAAGACTGATTTTGCATTAATCTTAGTGAAGGTGATTTGGTCGACCTTGCCTAGGGGCTTTTCCGGTTAAGGTTTGTCCGGCCATGTGTCTGATGGGCTGGCTCGTGACTAACTTGTGGAGTGTAATAATCAAAACTATTCTGGCAAGTCTTTGCATACTCAGTCCAGAGGCCATAGTTTGCTTATTATCAAAACACCACACCACAAGCTAGTGCTATGGTTGGGTCCTTCTGGTGGCGAGACGTCTGTTCATTGATGCATTCTTTCCGTGGAATTTTGGTCTGCTCTCCTCATAATTGTCTATCAGTGTTGTTTTGGAAAGATAACTGGTGTGACCCTCTAATGGCCCATAAATTCTCACGCCTGTTTTCACATGCAATTAGTCCTTATGTTTCGTTGGCCGAGCTCTTGGGTTCAAGGGATTTGCGTGAACCTGCGGTGAACTTTGCTATTCGCCTATTCCTCTCTCAGAGCAAGTTTTTGTTGAACTGCAAGAACTGGAGGTGCTTCTCCTGGAGCTCAATATGGATCAGGAGGCTCGTTCTGGTCAGGACCCCAGGGACGGGTATACTGCAGCTGGCATCTACAAAGCTCATGTTTGCCGGTCTGGAGTGTCCATCTATTTTCAAGAAAATATGGAAACGCAAGTGCATGCCAAAACTGAAGGTGTTTATTTGGCTGTTGTTGGTTGATCGACTCAATACCCACGACATGTTGGATAGAAGACACTGACACATGGATTCGGGATTAAATTGTCCTTTGTGTGCAAGCAACAGCAGAGAGACCAGAGAGCACCTTTTCTTCAACTGTGCATTTGCTCGCCGCTCCTGGAGGCAGGTTGGCATAAATTGGACCCAAAATCATGATGTGGCTGCCATGTTCCGCTCGGCTAAACAATCTTTTACTGGCCCTTGTTTCTTTGAGGTGGCAACTTGTGTTCTGTGGAATGTGCGGAAACAACGCAACGCTTATATATTTCAGCATCAGACCCCTTCTTTGGCTACTTGGCGTGTGCTGTTTAAGAGAGATATCGGTCTCATTGGTCATAGGGTTAAGCCCCATCTTCAAGCTCTCTGCTTTCTGCTTGGTTGACTACTCCCTCCGTTCCTAAATGTAAGTCTTTGTAGAGATTTCACTAAATGGACTACATACAGAGCAAAATGAATGAATCCACACTTAAAATGCATCTATATACATCCGTATGTAGTTCATAGTGAAATCTCTACAAAGACTTATATTTAGGAATGGAGGGAGTACTTCGCACTAGTTTGGCCCTTTTGGGCTTGTAACCTCCCCTGTACAGCATGGTCTCATAACCTTTATAACTTTGTAAATTTGTATCTCTTTTAATAGAAAATATCTTAGGGGATTCCCCTACTGTTTCAGGTCAAAATAACAATAATGGTACATAAATGCAGTTCATCACTGCATTGTGAGTGTGAACTGAACAAAAAAATTGCTGAAGCTTTAACCTCCAACCTGATGCTGGTAACATTATCTTTTTCCAAGAGCTGAATGATCAGTGTCAATTGCACTCTACGGACGATGTTTGCTGGTGATTCGTGAAGCTGCTGAGAAAAACAACTCATGATAGAAGAATGATGGGCAAGTTCAGACATTTTATTAATCATCATCAGCTCAAAAATCTTTACCTGCAATTGAACTGACTGCCTGCCACCTCCTTGCTAACTGCCCTTTCTCCATTGTTGTTTGGCGTTTGGTCCTTCTCAGAGCTGGCCTACTAGAAACAATCCAGCTAACAGCAAAATGACGCTGATAGTTCTGTCTGTTCCCGGCACTGGAATCTGAAGCCTTCGTGAATCTAGCTAAGAACAAAGTGTCACATATGCGCTCAAGTTCAGAGGTTGATGCCACCTCCCATTGATGAAGCTAAACAAGATTTATCCTAGTGCATGAACCTCTCCTTTTGGGTGGCATGTCAGGACTAAACAATGAAGCAGAGGGGATTAGCATATAATGCAAACTTATTTTTCAATGTTAATGACTAAACTTTGAAGCAGAGTACTGAGAATTAGAATTTGTGCAATCTTAATTTTCAGTGTCAAACTATCTTGGCTCTCGGCGGTTGTTATTTAGTTCCTCTACTTGATATATTGTTCATCTTTTGAAACCCAGTTTTCTAAGCCACACCTATCTCTTTCGCAGGAAACCAAACTTGATTCTATTCCAGACCACAAGCTAAGATCGTCCCTCCCTAGAAACCTTGAGAATGTTGGTTTTTGTGCCTTCAATTGGCACTGCCGGAGGCTTATTGTGAGCAGCAAACTCAAATCATCTTTGTACCATCTCCCACACACCACACATTCTCAACCTCCCTCACCGCTCCCTATCTACTACTCCCTCCGTCCCATAATATAAGAACATTTTTTACACTATTCTCCGTCCCATAATATAAGAACATTTTTTACACTAATAGTGTCAAAAAGGTTCTTATATTATAGGACGGAGGGAGTATATCAGTAAGCTCCCTACGGGTAAAATGCCTCACAATCAATTAAGGTGTCCAATTGAAATTGGAACACCTGATTTTGACCAAGTCAACAATTTTTCTTAAAGCTCTTATTCAATTCTTTTATCTTCTATCAATGAAAAGATACGCACCTTGCGTATTCGCGAAAAAAATATATTTTTTTATACTATACCCTATGCTTCCTAATTTTTAAGTCCTCGCAATTAATTGAGGTCTTCAGTTTAGAACTTGGTCACCTGATTTTGACCGGGTCAATAATTTCTCAAAGATCTCTCCCATTTGAATATTTTAATTCACAATACTCCCTAATTTTGAAACTCTTTTACTCGATTGGGATATTCAAATTTGAATTTGCTTTACGATTTTGATCGGGCCAATGATTTTTCAAATCAATCAACACCAACCGGCTAGAAAAACATATCACCCCCGTGTACCCTCTTACCACCTAGAAAAAAGAAGCGTCATCATGTGATGATACTATAGAAGCAATATAGTACATGTAGCCACCGACATAGAAATTTACCCACAAAAGTATGAGTTGATTAGCGCATAGCACAAAATCATACCATGAAAGGCCCACCAAATAACCGCATTATAAATAAACATAAAACACACTTCATCATCTTCCCCATCCGCCAAACTAAATATTCCATCAGTTTCAAAGTACAAGGGGTATTAGTTCTTTGAAAAAGTCAAATTTCTTTAACTTTGACCAAGTTTAAAGCCAAAAATATCGACATCCTCAATATTAAGGCAAAACATTATGGAAATTCATTTCATGATGAATCTAATAACACCAATTTGATACTACGAATTTTGATATATTTCTTCATAAATTTGATCACACTTAAAAATGTTGGACTTTTCAAAAAAGTAATACACCTTATATTTTAAAACAAAATAAGTCTTTTCTTTTAAGGATCTCAATAAAACCAACGACGCAACAAAGCACGTCCAATCCTTCTAGTTATCTACCAATGTCTACTCCCCTGCCACTAGAACCTCAAACCTGCCTTCCTAAACGAACCTCAAAAGACATTGCGCTCCCAGACCAGACTCCTCTTTGTTACGCTGAAGATAAACACAAATGCTTCGGCCATGCGGAGGCGAATTTCTAGAGTGAAAAGATTATGATTTATCTCGTCTAGAGCTCCCACTTTCAGACCAACGCTTTACTTGGTCAAACAAACGTCTAGACCTTGTCTTCTTCAGTTTAACTTGAAACTCTGCCTTCCACAACTGGTCCCTAACTTAGTTGAATCACAGTCGCTTCGCATCTGATCCTCTTCCCTTAATAATTACTATTCCCTCTGTAGAGGAATATAAGAGCGTTTAGATCACTAGGAGTGTCTCTGTATTAAAATATAAGATTTGTTTGTTTTTGTATAAGGCATAAAAACATCTTATATTTTATTACAGAGGGAGTATGATCTTACCTTCATCCCGCGTACCCGCCAATTCCACTTTGTAAACAGTTCTTTTTTTAGAAACTCTTTGTAAACAGCTGGGCCTTTCAACAAACATGCCATCACATTGTTAGCCGTTGCTGAGCTGCGAAAGCCCAACAGCTCGAGCACAACAAAAGAGCAACTAACCCACAAATGCTATATCTCGCTTATAGCCGAACTAGCACCCATCTCGTCTGAAGGCCTCGCGCATATGGGCCGGCCTGTGAGCGCTGTGCTTACGTACAATTTCGTCTGTTTTTTTTCTTTCAGTTTTCTTTTTCTTTCATCGGTCTTCTTCAGTTTTTGTTTTATCAGCATTTATATTCGTTTCTTCCCCAGTTTTTATCAGTTATTTTCTTTTCTGTCTTTCTTTATTTAATATTTATTTATTTTTCGTTTTCCTGGTTTTTTCTTTTCTTTTTAATTCTTTTTGGATTTCCTTTTTGGTTTTTATATGTTTTCTTTATTTTCTTTGTCCTTTTTTCGTATACACCAGGAATAGTTTTTATATACACATTTAACATTTTCCAAATATGTGATTAACATCTTTGACAACTTATATTTTTTCCTATCTACTTTTTCATACACAGTGTATATTTTTTTGTCTACACCAGAAACATTTTATATATGCACGTTTAACATTTTGAAAATACATGATTAACATTTTTTAAAAATTTATTTTTAGCTACTTTTTCCATAAACACTGCAATTTGTTTGTATACATCAGGAACATTGAATAAATACATGTTTAACATTTTCCAAATTCATGATTAACATGTCTTAAATCATATATTTGTATGTCTATTTTTTCCATACACATTCTACATTTTTTTATATACATCAGGATCATTTTTCATATACACGTTTAAACATTATCCAAATAGATGGTTAACATTTTTGAAAACTTATATTTGTTGATGTCTACTTTTTTCCGTACACATTGTATGTTTTTTGTATGCATTTTTAATATACCCCAGAAACATTTTTTAATACATACTTCGCATTTTTAAATGCATGATCAACATTATTTTTTTAAGAATAAAAACTTATTTTTTTTGTTTCTATTTTTCTCCATAGGCATTCTACATTTTTTGTATACAGCGGAAACCTGCTTCTACACATATTTAAAAAAAAGTTAATGCATGACTAACATTTCTCAATTTTGTATATAAAGTGATTTTATAATAGACATACTCAAAATATTTTGAAATATAAACAAATGTAAAAATACAAAACAAAAATGAAGGTAAAAAGGTGAAAAAAAGAAAAAGAAACACCAAAGGCCTGTGTCGGCGGCTGGGCTGTCCCAATCAGGTGGCCGCCTTTGGCGAGACGTCCTACTGTCTCGCGTGAAGCGAGACATAGGCTCACCCCAACTAACTAAGAGTTAACCCTTGCGGGGCTCCTGAAGGGTCGTTTTTGTGGCCTGGGAACGAGCTAGATGGTGCGTCCAACCACCGCCACATGTCACGTGATGGGTGTTCTCCTTGGATTTTTTTTTCGTATGCATTGTCGGGATCTAGGTGTTTTTTTCAGGTTTCACTTGGTTTTTTCTTAGGTTTTGGAGTTTTTTTTTTGTGAAACACAGCTGTGCTTCTTCAAAAGGGAAAAAATTATGCTTTCATGAGAAGCATAGATTTGCCTCTCGTGGAAGCATAGATTTTCTTTTGCGAGTAGAAAAGAAAATCTGTGCTGTCACGTGAAGCGCAGATTTGCTTCTTGTAGAAGTACGGACTTGATTCTGCGAGAAGCACAACTGTGGTTCTCGAAAAGGGCCAAAAATTATGCTTCTACGAGAAGCATAGATTGGCTTCTGCGGGAAGCACGGGTGTGCTTCTCGAAAAAAAACATTTGTGCTTTCACGAGAAGCATATATTTGCGTCTTGTGCAAATACAATTGTGCTTCTCAAAAAAGGGAAAAATGTGAAAATCCGCAACCGTACTTCCAGGCTCCATTTTTTCTTTCGTTTTTTGTATTCATTTTTCTCTGCTGCCCTTTTTTTTTGTATGTGTTCATTTTTGCGGTATCTATTTTTTTCCTATTTTTTCCAAGAAGAAAGTTCATTGAAACCTATTAACATGATATCTAGTTTTGAAGATGTTGACACGAAAAATCCAATGATGAAAATGGTTCGGGATTTTTTTTTGCGGGTGAAAAAGAAAAAAATAGTTTGGGATTTGGATGTACAGTTCCTTCCGCAAGAAGCACAACTGTGGTTCTCAAAAATAGAGAAAAAATTATGTTTCCATAGAAAGCATAGATTTCTTTGGCAAGAAGCACAATCTCAAAAATATATGTGCTTCCACGAGAAGCACATATCTGCTTCTCGTGGAAGTACAAATTTGTGCTTCTCGAAAAAGGAAAAAAGGTGAAAATCCACAACCATGTTTCTAGCTCTATTTTTTCTTTTGTTTTTTGTATTCATTTTTCTCGGCTGCCGGTTTTTTTAGTTTCAATTTTATTTCCTGTTTTTTGGGTAACTTTTTGTGTTTTCCTTTTTTCCAATATATGGCTTTTCTTCTTCTGGTTTTTCCGTGAAAAAAGTTTGTTGAAATTTATTAACATAAGCTCTAGTTTTGAAGATATCGACACTGGAAAGTCAACGATGAAAACAATTCATGATTCAGACGCACAGTTCAACACACAAAATGTTTGAATAAACGAATCTACGAAAAAATGAAACTCCCAGGTTGCGACAAGTGGCGCACATGCAATGCTTTACTTGTTAATGTCTGAGAAGGTAGGGAGTGACCTTTGCAAGAAGTAACCCTTAATTAGTGATTTTGGCACAACAATAAATCTGCTCTATGGTATCAAAGACTTTAAGCAGGCCTAAAGTCTTGGGCCCAACAATAAATCTGCTCTATGGTATAATAATACTAAAGCAGGCCTAATAAATCTGCTCTATGCTTGATTTTGTTATTTTCCGTCCTAATCAAAAATCCCCACCAAAAATAGCCCTAAAAATTTTCTTGCAATTTGTTAGAACTTGTGAGATTTGGTTTATTTGATCCACGAATTTGGTGTTTGACAAGTGGATCTACCCTTTACCACCTCCCACCCACCCCACCATCGATTTTGGCCGAAATCTTGAAAACCTCCACGGATCCGAAGGTGTTCTTGTGCTCCCAGAACACCCCGTGCGTACGGGCCATCCAGACCCCGTGCACACGGGCTTCACTTACCCCGTGCGCACGGGCCTTACAGAATGGTCCGGCCACTTCATGTTTTGCCTCTTTTTGACATTTCACCACCACCATTTGTCTTCCGCAATTCTCCTTGTGGGTGTTTGACCTTTTGGGTTGCGGCTACACGTGTCCTAAGGTGTGTCGGCTACTTAGGTGCGACTTGACTTCATCATCACCGCCACTTGTCATCGACTCGGACTCCACATCGACTTCGACCAGTTCATCATCATACTATCGTAAGCAAGGATGATAACCTCGACGACATCCTAACTTCATACTTTGCCTTTACCTTGATAGCCCCGAGCCTCTTTTGTTATTTACCCATTGAGACTAGCGAATTGAGTATTGCCGGGCCACGCTTTTAGTGCACCGTTAGTGTTACGTCTCTACCGTGCATATCGCACTTGTTATCTCATATTCCGGCTCGCATATCAAGCATTGTGACATAGTAAAAGAAAAAAAGCTTTCCTTTACCTAATAATAAAGGACGGAGCCTTTCATAGTTCTTCATTCGTCACCTCTTTATATCCGTTGGTTTTATGTTAATCATATAGATTGACGATTGAGATTTATTTATCTTTATCTAATGTATGATTCCAAATTTTCGTCATCGCGTGTGTTTCTTTTGTACCTCAAACTCCGGTTCTTCGATGCAAAGACTCCCTAGAACGTAGCCTACGCAGACACGTATATTTTTTTGGGCCTGTTCTCTGGATCAATATAAAGCACGCATAGCACACGTCTCCATAATTGATCGACAAGTGAGCGCCAACGTCGATCAGAGGCGACTGCAGGCCGCTGTGGATGTAAGGAGCGCCACGCCATGGAAGTCGTAATCGACGTGGGCAAGCATATGGCAGCGCACACGACCGACCAAGTGCCATGCTTTCCTCGGCGCACGGCGGTGCTAGCACAAGACTGCGGCACGGTTTGTCGAGGGGGTGCGGCGGCAGCGCAAAGAGGCCACGGCCGTTTGTAGAGCCGACGCTAGGAAACTTTCCGTCCGGTGCTCATCCCAGAGCGCTCTGTTCTCTCCCGTGTGGATCAAACACAAGCATGTGGGAGGTGGAGAGCACGTCGAGGATGACGAGAGCGTCGGGACAGCGAGTAGTAGCCATAGAGGGCGTCGGTGAAGTCGAGAACGGAGAGTAGCAATCAGATCGCCGAAAAGAGTCAAAAGTCGAGGCGTGCCGTCAACTGGTGCTGTTGCAGCAGGTTCACGCCCTCCACAGATTTGCAGTTCACTCGAACCACGCCATGTCTGCACCTCGACTGCTTGGATCAGAGGGGAGACCCACGGGGTTGGATCGGCGGGCAGTAGCTGAGGCGCGGTCGTTCTTGCACCTCTGCAGCTGCGGTGTTGTTGTTGTGATCTATTGGCTCGCCCTCTACCTCCTGGAGGCAGTTGCTATAGCAGTTTTACGGTGCGGAATCTCACAATGGCGATCTGAATTCTCGACTGATTTTTTCTTACTCCTGTGTTTTCATACTACTACTCCATAAAAGAGGGAGGCAACAGGCAAAGCTAAAGAGAAAGGTCTGATTTGGGAGTTGTGAGCAAGATTATTAAACCCATTAAGCTACGCGTGAAGGACGGCCAACCAGCTATGCCACGTGGCGCAAGCTGGTTGGCCATGGTGTTTTAAGATATTATTTTTAAATGAAAGTGATGAATTTATTTAAATGTATTTTTCCCTTTTTACATGAAGGTGATGACTTTATGCATTTTTTGAAGTGGAGGGCTACACAAAGTGATGCTCGTTGGTAGGTTGCGTTGATGATTTTTTTTTTACTTCTTTTTTTAAATGAAGTTATGGATTTTTTTAATGTTTTTTTAGATGGAGGCAAGGACTCCGTCTATTTTCAAAATGAAACATGCACACAACTTCCTCTCAAGCAGCATCACAGGATGGGGCCACAACCACTAGTATTAAGCTCAAGCGGCATCACAGGATGGCGCCACAACCACTAGTATTAAGCTCAAGCGGCATCACAGGATGGCGCCACAACCAGTAGTACTAAGCAAAGGTCAGCATGCATGCGTGCAGCTCCTGGCCGGTGCTCGGCTCGCCGGAGACGTAAGCAGCATCCTGCAGCAGTTCACCGATTAGTTCGTTGGAAGCTTGCAGGCGGCACCGCGACAGCAATCAGCAGCAGTGGTCCACAACAACAGCAGGAAGCACAAGAAGCAGAGAAGGGGCAACAGGGCAGCAGTAGAGCAGTCAACAGCAGCAGGCAGCCGGTGCCAGTCACGACGGCCCGAAGGTGGAGGGCGGTGATGCTTGCCTAGGCCGGCGGCCGGCGGACTACGGTTGGCAGCAGTGAGCAGCCGTCGACCGAGTCAAAGACCTAGATCTAGAAGGCCTCATCCATGGACCATGCATGGCGACCCTTTGGGGAAAGGGGAGAAGTTCCTGGCAATTTGGGGGAAAGGAGGAGAAACTGGGAGCTCCTGTTTGGCGCATTCAGCGCCGCTTAGTGCTCCTGGCGCTCGCGCGCGCAGGCCCAGCAGCTACCTAAAAAAACAGACGAGAAAAGGAATAATTACACCAGAGATGGGATTCGAACCCGCAACTAAGCTGTGGTAGTCTCAACAGAACAAACACTGCGCCCAGACGACTTGGTTGTAGAAAATTCGGAAACAACACTACTTAATGCTTCTATCAGTACAACACTAACATACACGCATTTTGTAGCCACACAAACCATTTGAAAAGTGAAATCGTATTTTCTTTTTACAAAAATCATAGTTTTGCCATTAAAAAGTTCACCAGCAAAGTAATTTTTTTTTGAAAAAGTTCATTGATTTAATAAAAAAATCATCAAAAATTGGAAAAATAGGTTCACAAATTTTAAAAAAGGTTCATCGATTCTGAAAAAAGTTCATCCATTTTGAAAAAGTTCACTAATTTTCAAAGAAAGTTCACAAATTCGGAAGAAAAGTTCATCGATTTTGAAAAAAAAGCTCATCAATTCTGAAAAACGTTCACAAATTTAATAAAAAGTCCATCGATTTTGGAGAAAGTTCATCACAATTGGAAAAGTTCATTGATTTTGAAAAAAAGATGCGGGACTTTGAAAAATGGTTCATCAATTTGAAAAAAGTTCATGGAATTTCAAAAAAAGTTCATCAAATTTCATAGATTTGAAGAAAAGTTCACATATTTGTGTCAAAGATGGGTAAAGCGTCTCAACCCTCCTAAGAGAGCCCGCATGGTCTTATATTGATTGTGCGAGAGAAACCCTCTCGTAGGTGTTTACAGAATCAATCAATAACAGAAGAAAAGATAGGAAGTTAAAGAGAGAGAATAATTCCAACTAACTCTATCTAATCTAGGGATATAACTTGGCCTACAGGTCACGTAACAATATATTTAACACCCTCCCTTAATCTAAACTGCGCAAGTTAAGATTACGTCGAAATTCTTCAAACGGTTTTGTGGACAAAGCCTTTGTGAATCCATCAGCAACTTGATCCTTTGAATGAACAAATCAAATGTCCAATTCTTTGCTTGCAACCCTTTCTCGAACAAAGTGATAATCAATCTCAATATGTTTAGTCCTTGCATGAAAGACAGGATTAGCAGACAAATAAGTGGCACCAAGATTATCACACCGAAGACAGGGAGTTGGTGTGTGATATATCCCAAGCTCCCTAAGCATGGATTTGACCCAGATGATCTCTGTTGTGGCATTTGCCAATGCCTTGTATTCTGCTTCAGTACTGGACCTTGAAACTATAGCCTGTTTCTTTGCACACCATGAAATCAAATTAGGTCCAAAGAAGATTGCAAAACCACCTGTTGATCTCCTGTCATCCAAACAACCTGCCCAGTCAGAGTCAGAGAAAGCACTGACAAGTGTGGATGACGACTTGCTGAAGGTTAGGCTAACACCCAAGGTGTATTTTACATATCCCAGTATGCGTTTGGCAGCAGTCCAATGATCTGTAGTTGGTGCATGAAGAAACTGACAAACCTTATTGACAACAAAGGAAATGTCAGGCCTGGTGAGTGTCAAATACTGAAGTGCACCTACCAAGCTTCTGTACTTGGTGCCATCCTCTTGACTCAAGGGTTGTCCCACTGCAAGAGAGAGTTTTTCTGAATTGGACAATGATGTGGGTGATGGTTTACAACCCTGCAAGCCAACTCTATTCAAAAGATTAGTCGCTTATTTTTCTTGAGAAAGATGAAGACCACCTTCACTGTTTCTCTTAACCTCAATACCAAGGAAGAAATGCAAGTCACCTAGATCCTTAAGAGCAAATTCTGAATTCAGATCCTTCAACAAGGCAGTGACTGCTTCATTTGATGAACTTGTGACAATGATATCATCAACATAAATAAGCACAAATATAGATGTTTTGAATTTATTGTATATGAACAATGACGTATCAGACTTGGATGGAACAAAGCCCAGTGTTTGTAACTTAGAGCTCAACCGCGAGTACCATGCTCTAGGTGCTTGCTTCAAGCCATAAAGAGACTTATCTAGCCTGCAAACATGAAAAGGCTTGTTTCTGTCTTCAAACCTAGGAGGTTGTTTCATATATACTTCCTCTTTCAGAACACCATGAAGGAACGCGTTCTGTACATCTAGCTGCCTGAGACTCCATCCTCTAGATATGGCAATAGATAGAACAAGACGTATACTGGCAGCTTTAACAACAGGGCTAAAAGTATCTTCATAATCGATGCCATACCTCTGTTTGAATCCTTTTGCAATGAGTCTAGCCTTGTAACGATCGATGGTGCCATCTGCCTTTTTCTTTATCCGAAACAGCCATTTGCAATCAATTAAATTTTTACCTCGCTGTGAAGGAACAAGATGCCACGTTTTATTTTCTGAAGAGCTTGAAACTCTTCCTCCATAGCCTTCCTCCACTTGATATCCGTGCTTGCTTCCTGAAACGTGCTGGGTTCGCCGGTAGAGCAGGTCAAACCATATTTAACTTTATAATTAACAGGTTGAATTACCCCAGCACGAAGCCTTATACTCGTGGCGGTACTGTAGCAGGAGACCCACACACGTCCGCAGAAGATCCCACAAGATGCTGCTCCTGGACAGAGAATCCAGGGGATCCCGAGGCTGATGCAGACCCCGCTGGTGATGCCGGATCTTCTGCGGCCAGATCGGGAGACGAGGTAGCTGGGGGCGGCGCAGAAGATCCAGCCGCCTGCTCCGGATGGGCCCCTGTCGTCTCGCGTCTGGCGTAGACCCACAGGATCGGGCCAAACCGTGTCGGCTGGGCCTGCGACAGCGACCCCCCCAGGTGGAGACGTGTCGAGCGAGGAGGGGCCGCCCGCGTCGCCTGGTGAAGATTCGGTGGCGCAGCGCGCCAGGCGCGGCTACGATCCCGAAGGAGATAGCGGCTGCACTGTCGCCACCGATCCTGAGGGGGATTCGGTTGCAACTCTGACCCCAAGCAGCGGACACATGAAATGACGGCTGTTTGGGCCATTTTCTCCATTGTTTTGCATCAAATTTTCTTGTGGAGTTTCACCACTGGATCCTGCATCATCAGAAACCTCAAGAACACGGTCAGAAGAGTTAGTCACGTAGTCATTACAATTGTCATCCCCAGGAGATATGCCAGATAGATGTGGTGGAAGGAGAAGGATTTCTTGGCGAAGAAGAGCACCATCATTAGGATGGAGAGTTGCGAAAGGAAAAACAGTCTCATCGAAAACAACATCACGAGAGATATATACTCGACCGGTAGGAACATCAAGGCATTTAACACCTTTGTGTTGGGCACTATACCCTAGAAAAACACATTGTTTTGAGCAGAACTTAAGTTTGCGAGTATTATACGGACGAAGATTAGGCCAGCAGGCACAACCAAAGACACGAAGTGAATGATAGTTCGGTCGAGTATGAAGAAGGCATTGCATGGGTGTTTCATTGTTAATGACACGACTGGGAAGCATATTAATAAGATGGACTACCTTAAGGAATGCCTCGTCCCAAAATTTAAGGGGCATGGAAGCACCTGCAAGAAGGGCAAGCCCTACTTCAACAATGCGCCTATGCTTGCGTACGATGGGGTCATTTTGTTGGTGCGCATGAGGGCATGAAACATGATGAGACATGCCCAACTTTTGAAAAAAGGAGTTTAGCTTCTCATACTCGCAACCCCAATCAGATTGGACAGCGAGAGTTTTGGTGTCAAATTGTCGTTCAACAAGTGCTTGAAAGTTATGGAAAACTTGGAAAACGTCGGAGCGTTTCTTAAGAAGATAAATCCAAGTGAATTTACTGTAGTCATCTATAAAACTAACATAATAAGTATGTCTACCAACAGAAGAGGGGGTTGGACCCCAAACATCAGAGAAAACAAGTTGTAAAGGTTTGGTAGAAATACTAGTAGAAACTGGATATGGTAACTGATGGGCTTTCGCCTTTTGACAAGAATCACAAATAGTTTCAAGACTACGCTCATCAACACATGGGAGCTGATTATTTCTAAGCACTTGTTGAACAATAACAAAAGAGGGGTGTCCTAATCTCGCATGCCACTGTTCTGATGAAAGTTTGATAACGGCACAAACTTGTTTATTGAATCTTCTAAACTGGGGAATCAAAGGGTAGAGCCCATGCACACATCTACCGCGGTAGAGAATGTTCCTCGTGGCCTGATCACGAATCAAAAAGAAATATGGGTGGAACTCAAGAAAAACTTTGTTGTCTATGGCAATGCGGTGAACGGAAAGGAGATTTTTTTCAGTTTGTGGGACATGCAAAATATTTTTGAGATGAATATTGCGATAAGGGGTAGTGTTGCATGACCAACATGATCTATCTTCATACCTTCACCGTTTGCATTGTGAACTTGATCTTGGCCATGATACTTCTCGTGCATGGTGACCTTCTCTAGCTCATTGGTGATATGATTCGTGGCGCCGGAGTTGAAGTACCAATTTGTGTCCACTCTGTATGAGGTGTCTGCAGCTGCTGCAACTTTCTTGCGTTGGGAATTGTTCTCGGCATAGCGATAGTCACAATCCTTGGCAATATGATTATTCTTTTTACAAATTTGACATTTATTTTCATACTCATCGTAACCTTGGAACGGGCGTCCCCTGTTGTTGTTGTTGTAGAAGGGGCGCCGATTGGTGTTGTTGGAGTTGTAGTTGTTGCTGTTGCGTTGGTAGTGGCCGCCGCCACCACCACCGCTGCCGCCACCGGTGTTGCCATTGTTGCTCTAGTGGTTGTTGCCGGTGTTGTAGTTGTTCCCGTCGCCGTTGCTGCCGCCACCACCATAGCTGCTGCCGTCGCGAGAGCCCCCGCCACCACCACCCTTGTGGTAGCCTTGGGAAGACCCGCCGCGGCCTCGAGCAGCAAGATTTGCAGATGACTTGAAGGCTCCTGCCCCCGTTCCTTGGAACATCTCGACGCATTGGTCAAAGTTAGCGACCATGCCGAAGAGAGCGTCCATGGACAGGGGTTCCACGCGCACATCCAGCGCCGATATGAGAGGTTGATAGTCCATATCCATCCCCCTAATGATGAAGGAGAGAAGTTCGTGGTTGGTGATGGGCTTTCCAGCCGCAGCTAACTTATCGGAGAGGGCTCTCATGTGGCCGAAGTAGGTGGAGGCATTCTGGGTGCCGTTCTGGGCGTTGGAGAGAGCTATGTGACAGTTGTTCTCACGGGAACGGGATTGAGCGGCGAACATCTTTGCTAGGGCAGACCAGATGGCATGAGATTGTTCTAAGGACGCTACTTGGATGAGAACTTCCTTGGAGAGATTCCGCAGAAGAAAGGCCACGATCTGCTGATCCTGGACAAGCCAGGGGTTGTAGGCGGGGTTGGGGGCGATCTGATCTTTCCCTTCAGAGTTTTTGGTCACGATGGTTTTGGGTGGTTCAGGAGTTGATTGATCGATGTACCCATATAGCCCTGCTCCCATAATCTGGGAACGAGCTTGGGCTTTCCAGAGGATGTAGTTGCTGCGATTGAGTGGCTCGGAAGTGGTGTAGTTGAGGCTAGGGGAGGAAACTTGCGATGAGGAGGACATGGCTGCGCAGGGGGAAGGTGATGGCTGCGAGGGGGAAGGGTTTAGCTAGATGCGATGGAAGAGGAGGCTCTGTATACCATGTCAAAGATGGGTAAAGCGTCTCAACCCTCCTAAGAGAGCCCGCATGGTCTTATATTGATTGTGCGAGAGAAACCCTCTCGTAGGTGTTTACGGAATCAATCAATAACAGAAGAAAAGATAGAAAGTTAAAGAGAGAGAATAACTCCAACTAACTCTATCTAATCTAGGGATATAACTTGGCCTACAAGAGAGAATAAACAGAGAGGGAAAGAGGCGTGACAACAGGTCACGTAACAATATATTTAACAATTTGAAGAACAAACTCATCGAACCAAGAAAAAGAAAAAAATAGAAAACGAAAAAATGAAAAAAGGAGAAGGGAAAAAAGGAAAAAGGAAGAGTAGTGAATATAAGAGGGAAACGGTGGCACATTTCCACATTCTGCTGTCTGGTCGGGATGGTTACACGAGCCTCCCTTCGAGTGCTAGGTCGCGTGTTCGATTACTAGTCAGTGTAGTGTGCTTGCTTTTTTGTCCTAATACACAGGAGAAAAGAACACTATATGGGCCGGCCCACGCGGGGTGCTGCAGGCGCCCGTTTGCATCGTCTGCAGCTCCAAATAGGAAATGCCGGAGAAACGAGCGAGCGTGGGTGGTGTTGTCGCCTGTTGGTGCGTTGGGCTCGGATGGCCACTTGAGCTGGGCCAAATGCACATAAGCGAATCAATGCACACGTGGTCACCGATGAGTATTTTTTATCACCGAGCAGGCCGCTGCTGTTGCGCTTGATGGATATGAGGATTAGGAAGAAGCTTTCTTGGAAAAAGATTATGTCGCATGCCGATAGGCGATGACGATTTATCCCTCACTGATTTGTCCAATTACACAGTCACCAACCCGTCGATGCGTACTGCTTTTTTTTTAAAAATTGTTTGGATTGCTTACCCATGTATCACATGGTCGTCGATGTGTACTGCTAATCCAATGTCCCAGTGTGATCCATAGTAACCGAAGATCAAAAGCTTCCTTTTGCAGTCTTCAGGGCAAAGATCAAAAGCTAGTTTGTATCTCACATTCGTGCACATATGCTGCATCATCAGGGCAGCCCTGCCGTTGCTCTAACTCCGTCATTGGCAGCGCCCAGTGCACAAGGAGAGGCACTACGCATGTCAGGATTCAGGTTTTAATTGACTGTAGATAAAAAAGCTGGATGGATCGGCATGCATACATATACGAGCGAATGGGGGTCGGCAAAAAAACAGAAGGTGTATATTGGTCACCTGATTAACAACTTGCTAATCCCCTGCTCGAGTTTTATTGTTGGCAAGAGGCTAGGTGGATATGTATGCGTACATGACCAAATGGGATTCGACAGAAATACAGAAGGTGCATATTATTAACTAATTCTGGCATAGATTTTTTTATGATAGCTCGGAACAGAAGACATAGTTTTTTTTGTTAATCCTTAGCTGCTTGAATTTCATAAAATATCGTTCACATAAAGTTACACGTCACTTACCTATCCTTGCAGCATTGAAAGTGTGT
This sequence comes from Triticum dicoccoides, assembly GCF_002162155.2. NCBI lineage: Eukaryota > Viridiplantae > Streptophyta > Magnoliopsida > Poales > Poaceae > Triticum > Triticum dicoccoides. Next base: position 278,877,608 of record NC_041389.1, read on the forward strand.
ATTTCTTAAACTAGATGCATTATATAGTTGAAAATTAAATATGAAACAAGGTTGAGACAAGGATGGTTCATAGTTGGATGTTGATCCAAATTAAGGCTCACAAAGACAATATAAATAGATCTGTAGGAAAATGACTGCTGACCTTTTGTCTTTCTGTATAGACGATATCAAGTAATTGATTGAATTCATATTGGTAGTCTACTTCTGTGAGGTAACTATCTTAATCAGTTTGGAGCACTGAGTGTGCACAAATTAATGTAATACAATTTCAATTAGGCGGATATATTGTAGTTTTATCTACAGTTACAGGAGTCTATTTACATCTGTGTTTTTTTTCCAAGATTAAGATGTGGGTATTATATGCATTGTCGACTTAGCTTGAAAATTTTAACAAAATTTCTACGGATTTCACACATGTATTTTGACCAAGTTTGCCGACAAAAAAATGTCGATCTTTATTATTCCGTTGCAACGCACGTGTATATGTGCTAGTAAGCATAAGAAAAAGAGAAGCAAAGAGCTTGTAAGCAATAGCATTGAGCCACTTTGCCTAGTTCATCATCTCGGGTCAATACATACATAAGCATACTTGGGATAGGAGACGGTCAGTTTCTCTCTTAGGTTGGTGCACTAGCGTATCTAGCCCATTAGAGCAATCGAGATAGCGTCTCTCTAGTTTCCGTACAACAAGAGCATTTCCCATGGTTCCACCTCTTAGAGCTCATTCTTTGGTTGTGCGGATCCCATCTATCTTCCAAGTGTGTGTTCCTAGTGATATCCTTGGGTTTGATATATTGTCTTACTTGCGACTTATGCATCTTTTCAACTTTTTCGACATCTTGACTAACATTTGCTTGAATTATTTGTGCCACTTCCTAACCAAGCTCCTCCATAAGCCTTTTACTTGTAGGCGTGAGAAAACAAAACCCGGTACCAATTCTACTATTATAGTATCACATGGGATCGTACTTGATACATCCACAATCTTCGGAAAAGGTAATTTTGATATTGTTCTCTCATTTTCCTACTCACCACCACTTCCACATGATGGATAGGCACACTTCTTCGGCAAACCCGCTCTTCGAGGATCAAGATGACGAACGCGACTTCATCACCAAGAATCACTTCTTCATCGCACAACAGACTCTACATCAAGAAAGTGAAGTTTTGGGTGATCGCATCGAGCAACTCACCACCGACCTACGCCAGTCGGAAGCATGAAACCGGGACTACCTCGACGCTAAGCTCTCCAAACAAATGGAAGAATTCCGCAAACATGATCGTGAGCCACGCGTCTTCCTCAACCTCTTCACAAACACAACGCCACTCAAATCGCCACTCGTCGTCATACCCTTCTTCTGATGTGAGTCCTCCTCGAGCTTGTTCTCCTTGCCGCGAGGACACTCAAGAGAGCCAAGCTCAAGAAAATCTATTCCATGGCAATGGTTTGCAAGACCGAGTCTGATCACGTGAACAAGCGAGACGCCAAGAACAAGATGCCATGGACCAAGAGCAACCTCCACAACCGCAATGCCAAGCACCTCAAGACGGCGATGCACTCCGGCAAGCGCAACAACTCTGTGAAGAACAAGCCCTTTAAGCACAACGCACACTCCGCGAGTCCACTCAAGCTGTTGCCCAACAAAGTCGTCAAGTACGCGAAGAAGAAGAAGCACTTCGACAAGAATGACAAGAAGAAGCCACTCGACATGAAGAGCAACAAGAAAGAAGAAACCGGGCACATATGGCTCGACCCCATCGGCGAGTCCAAGAGGAACATGACTATGAAGACACTCCTCCATGACAAGGCCGACACCACCCTTGTCCACACGATGAAGAACTATGCTACGACAAGCTCAAGTTCACCATGCCCAAGTTCTCTGGAAGCACCGATCCTGAAGAATATCTCTCATGGGCATTGAAGGTCGACAAGATACTCCGTCTTCACAACTATGACGAGGAAAAGAAGATCACCATGGCCTCCCTCGAGTTTCAAGACTACGTCCTCATTTGGTGGGAACAAGTGATCGCAAGACGAAGGGAGAGAGGCAACCACCCATCACGACTTGGACACAAATGAACGATGTCATGAGAGCTCGCTTCATGCATACACATTACACACATGATCTCTTCAAGAAGTTGCAACTCCTCAAGCAAGGCACGAAGACGGTGGAAGAATACTATCAAGAGATGGAGATTTCCATGATAAGGGCCAATGTCAAGGAAGATGACGAGCAGACTATGGCACGCTTCTTGAATGGCCTCAATCACCCAATCAAGAAGATTGCCGACTTCCAACCCTAATCCAACCTTCTCGAGCTAGTTCATCAAGAAACAAAGGCCGAGCGACAAGTACAAGATGACTTCAAATACACCAAGTACTCATCCAAGACCTATGGCTCATACACTCAAGCTCCCACGACTATGACACCTCCTACCTCAACTAGAGAATCACCAAGCACCGGCGACAAGTCAAGTTCCTGTTGGGAAACGTATCATGCAATTTCACAAATTTACTACGTTCATGCAAGATCTATCTAGGAGATGCATAGCAACGAGAGGGGGAGAGTGTGTCTACGTACCCTCATAGACCAAAAGCAGGAGCATTTCACAATGCGTTTGACGTAGTCGAACTTCTTGTCGTTCTAACCGATCAAGTACAGAACGTACGGCACCCCGAGTTGCACACGTTCAGCTCGATGACGTCCCTTGAACTCTTGATCCAGTAGAGTGTCGACGAAGTAGATGAGTTCCGTCAGCACGACGTCATGGTAACGATGATGGTGAAGTGATTTGCGCAGGGCTTCGCCTAAGCACTACGAAGATATGACCGGAGGCGTAAACTATGGAGGGGGCACCACACACGGCTAACGATTATTGGTGTGTGTTCTAGGCGCCCCCTCCCCATGTATATATAGGTGGGAGGGGGAGGGGAGCAGCCTTGGGGCGCCCCAAGTAGGAGGGATCCTACTTGGGCTCCTGCCCTAGGCCGGCGCCCCCTTTCCTTCTTTTAGCGATGAGGGGAAGGAAGGAGGAGGTGCCCCTCCCCCCCTTTTTCCTTTCTCCCACCAAGGGGGAAAGGCAGGAAGAGGTGGTGCCCCCTCCTTTCCTTCCTTTAGGGCCTGCGGCCAGGGAAAGGGGCGCACCGGCCCCTTGTGGCTGGTTTGTCCCTCCCTCGGCCCATTAAGCTCATATCTTTGCCGGGGTTGCTTGAAACTCCTTTCGGGTGACCCGATATGTACCCAGTACCCTCTGGAACACTTCCGGTGTCCGAATACTATCGTCCTATATATCAATCTTTCCGTCTCAACCATTTCGAGACTCCTCGTCATGTCCGCGATCTCATCCGGGAACATTCGGTCACCAAATTACATAACTCGTATAATACAATATCGTCATTGAACGTTAAGCGTGCGGACCCTATAGGTTCGGGAACTATGTAGACATGACCGAGAGACCTCTCAGGTCAATAACCAATAGTGGAACATGGATGCTCATATTTGCTCCCACATATTCTACGAAGATCTTTATCGGTGGAACCGTTATGACAACATACCTTATTCCCTTTGTCGTCGTTATGTTACTTGCCCGAGATTCGATCGTCGGTATCTTCATACCTAGTTCAATCTCGTTACTGGCAAGTCTCTTTACTCATTCAGTAATGCATCATCCTGCAACTAACTCATTAGTCACTTTGCTTGCAAGCTTTCTGATGATGTGCATTACCGAGAGGGCCCATACCTCTCCGATACTTGGAGTGACAAATCCTAATCTCAATCTATGACAACCCAACAAACACCTTCGGAGATACCTGTAGAGCATAATCACCCAGTTACCTTGTGATGTTTGATAGCACACAAGGCATTCCTCTGGTATCCAGGAGTTGCATATAATCTCATAGTCAAAGGAATATGTATTTGACATGAAGAAAGCAATAGCAATAAAACGGAACGATCATAATGCTAAGCTAACAGATGGGTCTTTTCCATCACATCATTCTCCTAATGATGTGATCCCATTCATCAAATGACAACACATGTATATGGTTAGGAAACTTAACCATCTTTGATAACGAGCTAGTCTAGTAGAGGCTTACTAGGGACACGGTGTTTTTTTCTATGTATCCACACATGTATCAAGTTTCCGGCTAATACAATTCTAGCATGAATAATAAACATTTATCATGAAATAAGGAAATATAAAATAACAACTTTATTATTGCCTCTAGGGCATATTTCCTTCAGTCTCCCACTTGCACTAGAGTCAATAATCTAGTTCACATCGCCATGTGATTTAACACCAATAGTTCACATCGTCATGTGATCAACACCAATAGTTCACATCACCATGTGACCACCATGCTCGCCTCCCCTCCCATCTGTTGGCTATCTGTCAGTGTTAGAGTCTTCTGCATCATCATTGACTCCTCAATTTCCTTTCGAACAGTCAGATACATGTCCTTCCTCAACTTTTCATACAATTCATTTTGCTTCATTTCACTCCTTGTTTTTTTCATGCTGAGCCTCTCTTCTTTGCTGAGTGTGAAAGCCCTCTTGTGCGGGACATTAACACCTATACCCCTTGCACGGCCAGGGGCCTCTCTTGTTTCCAGAGCATTGGACAGAATGTCACATGGCCTTGAGTTCCCGTAGAAACTTCCAGGGATCTCGGAATCCTTGAACATCACACGATACCGTTTTCATCATGTGAGTTTTCAAAGTAATTAGTTCCGTCATGACGCCTCCTTACACATGCTCGCAAGTAGTATCTAGCGCGTTCGCCCCTGATTTTACTAAAGGCCCGTTTCCCACCCGCAGCTACCGCTTCTTTGTCCTCCTGGTCCCACATTGGTTTCATGCCGTATTATCCTGCCATACCCATCCGATGGGGGGGGGTGTTCCTTTTCTGAAGTTCCGATTGCTTCGCACTATTTGTAGCAGACTCTGTAGTTGCCCTGACCCTTTTGAATTTTGCCCAGTCTGCCTTTGTAATTTGGGGGTATGCGGGGATTGGGTCCTTGCCTTCACTCAAGCACTTCTTGTACATCACGTGCTTCCAGTTTCTCCTAGCACCCCTAGACTTCTTCAGTGCAGCATGTTCCACCTGCATTTTCCACTGCTCTGGAACATTGAAGTGATCCATGATCTCCCGGACTTTCCTTTGTCGTGTTTCTATGTCAGCCTTCCGAAATCCCGGTAGATTAATGTTGAGCCTTGCCCTGCCAACAAATCCACACACACTCCTGAACCTCGTGTGTGCTTTATCTGGTTTAGTTGGAGCCCAAGACTTTAAATCGATGTCGGTTACTTCATATACACCTTTAGGCTGGTGTGTGGGCTTCCTTGGAGCGTTCCTCCATGTCCTGGTCAGAAGGGTAATTGCTAAAGCTCTATCCCGTTCCAGATTACTTGATCCCTCACCATCAGCTCAAGACCTAGGATTGTCGGAATCAGATGAAGATACATCGCCTGAAGCATGAGTGTTCTCGCTGCTACTCGGCATCTACAGAGAACACATGCTAAACTCAGGAAAGGAGGATAAGCATTAAGGTAACAACTTGGTATGAAGCTGTCTAAACATGTCATGCAATAATTTAGAAAATGTACGACTAATTTTTTTAAGTTTGTGTGACTCGGATGCCCACGATCTGTCAATCGAAAATAACTTATTAGAACAAATACAACTTATATGTACTAGTTAGGAAGGTAGATAATGAACATATATATGCTCTCCATTATTTTATAGCCAATTTGGGAACATACGGAATGAAATAGGAAGAGGGATTGCAAGAAAATATGCCTCACCACTATGGAGAGCAGTAACTAACATGTTTCTTAATGGAAACCTGGCAGACCATAGGAGAGGCGAGGGTTATAGGATCAATATGCTCGAGGGTGGTTGGCGAGCAAAAGAAGACGGCGAGGCACGGGCAGCTGCGTGTTGGGAATGGCAGTGAAGGTAGGGTTGACACCTAAGAGCGGGCACATGGCTGGGTTGAGCACATCGGCGCCAGAGAGGGTTCTGCTGTGGATCTGGGGGAGGGGGGAGCTGGCGATGGAGATTTGATGGACTAATTGAGTGAAATGCAGGCGGGCGGTGGGGGGGGGGTGTTGGCGGCCTAGGTGAAAAGGGTGAAAAAATATCCCCGGTCGCCGCGCGGAAAGGCCTTTACAAATGGTTGTCTCTAAGTGCTCGTGTGCACAAACATCATAATTTCGTTTGAAATGAAGACGTGAGTTCATCATTTCGCCTCCATTTTTTCCCACGGTAAGCAATCACCATTATACCAACGGGCGCATTTCAGGTCTCGTGTGCTATATTTAAGACATTTTTTGGCATTTACCGTGCATTTTGGCATATAAATCAAATCCTAGCCGGAGCTGTATGTGCTGATGAAAGGGATGAGGATTGTCGTTCAATTTGGGACCATCCAACGGTGCAGACGTATGATCCGTGCGGTTTGGGTTCTGGCCAATCAGAACGCATGATTCAGATCGCGCGGGCAGTAGGAGGGGGGGGGGCATCGGCCATGATTTGGTAGGCACATGGCTTTCATGAGTGAACCGTGTGCTATTTGAAAACACTTACATGAACTAACATCATATTTTTGTTTGAATGAAAACATGAGTTCATTGTTTCGCCTCCAATTTTTTCCACGGTAAGAAATCACCATTGTACCCTATGGTTCGATTTTCAGGTGCATTTGAGATCTCATTTGCTATATTTGAGTCATTTTTTGCATTTACCATGTATATATATAAAGGTGTCAGCAAGATCATTTGTGTGTCGCTTTGCAAGTTTTCATTCATTGTGTGAGAAACGAGGAACAAAACTCAAACAGTTCGGCCGCAGTGTGCAGCCAGAGGCATAGGTCTTGTTGGTATTTTAATTACAGGAAATGCATATAGAGTCCAAAAATAATGAAAATCGTTGTGTCACCGTGGCGTGCTCTTAGGATCCCATGGAAAAAATTAGGTAAAGTTTGGCACAAGTTTTAATGCTCACACCTTCCAAATCGGAGCATCTCACAAGAAGGATCATAGTTTCGAAAAAGGAGAGGCGACACTTCGGACTCCAATCGTTGCTGACTACATCATTCTGTCTCGAATTGTTTTCATGGTAAACAATCACGGATATACCCTAGGTTTGATTTTTTGGCCCATGTCTCGCCTGCTATATTTAAGTCATTTTTTTGCATTTACCTTGCATTTAGTGCATATAGAATCAAAACCGTACTACAACTACATGTGAGTGTTAGTTAGAAAATAAGGTGTACCAATCGTTTGTGTGTCTCTTTGTGAGTTTTCGTCCATTGTTCGAGAAGGCGGGAGAAGTTTTAAACATTTCGTCTGTGAGGTGCGGCCACCGGCGTAGGCCTACTTGGTATTTTAATTATAGGAAATTCATATGGAGTCCGGACATCATCAAAATTGGCGTGTGCCTGTGGTGTGCTCTCACGACCCCGTGGAATTTTTTTGGTGAAGTTTGGCACAAGTTTTGATGATCGCTCCTTGGAGGATCATGGTTTCCAAAAGGAGACGTGTCAATTCAAACTCCAGTGTCCAGTGACTTCATCATTTGGCCTCATAGAAAATTTCACGGTACGCAATCACCATTATACCACGGATTTGATGGCGCATTTCAGGTATCGTTCACTATATTTAAGGCATTTTTTGAATTTAACGTGCATTTTGTGGATATAAATAAAATCACAATCAGAATTGCATGTGCTGTCGAAAGGGATGAAGATTGCCGTTCGACCAGGGATTATCCAACGGTGCAGACGTATGATCCGTGGGGTTTGGGTTCTGACCAATCAGAACGCATGACTCACATCGTGCACACGACAGAGGGGCATCGACCACGGTTTAGTAGGCACACGGCATGCATGAGTGAACCATGTGCTATTTGAAAACATTTACATGAACTAACAACATATTATCGTTTGAATGAAAATATGAGTTCATCTTTCACCTCGAATTTTTTTCCACGGTAAGAAATCACCATTTTGGTTCGATTTTCTGGTGCATTTGAGATCTTGTTTGCTATATTTGAGTCATTTTTTGCATTTATCATGCGCGCACACACACGCGCACGCGCGCGCGCGCGCGCGCACACACACACACACACACACACACACACACACACACACATATATATATATATATATATATATATATATATATATATATATATATATATATAGTCGCAACTACACGTGGGTGTTAGCAAGATCGTTTTGTGTGTCGCTTTGCGAGTATTCACTCATTGTCCGAGAAACGGGAAAAAACTTCAAACAGTTCGGCCGCAGGTTGCGGCCAGAGGCGTAGGCCTTGTTGGTATTTTAATTACATGAAATGCATATAGAGTCCGGAAATAATGAAAGTCTTTGTGTCACCGTGGCGTGCACTCATGATCCCATGGAAAAAATTTGGTAAAGTTTGGCACAAATTTTGGTGCTTGCACCTTCCAAACCGGAGCATCTCGCAAAAGGATCATAGTTTCCAAAAGGAGACACGACACTTCAGACTCCGAATCGTCGGTGACTACATCGTTCTGCCTCGGAAAAAAAATTCACGGTAAACAATCATGGATATACCCTTGGTTTGAATTTCTGGCCCATTTCAGGTCTCGTTTGCTATATTTAAGTCATTTTTTGCACTTACCTTGCATTTAGTGCATATAAAGTCAAAACCCTAGTACTACTACATGTGGGTGTTAGTTAGCAAAGAAGGTGTACAAATCATTTGTGCGTCGCTTTGCGAGTTTTCACCCATTGTCCGAGAAGCGGGGATAAGTTCCAAACATTTCGGCCACGAGGTGCGGCCACCGACATAGGCCTAGTTGGTATTTTAATTACAGCAAATTTAGATGGAGTCTGAACATCATCAAAATCGGTGTGTCCCCGTGGTGTGCTCTCACGACCCCATGGAATCTTTTTGGTAAAGTTTGGCACAAGTTTTGATGATCGCTCCTTCTAAACCGGAGCATCTCACAAGAAGGGTCATGGTTTCCAAAAGGAGACGTCTCAATTCAAACTCCAATGGCCGGTGACTTCATCTTTTGGCCTCACACGACCCCATGGAATCTTTTTGGTAAAGTTTGGCACAAGTTTTGATGATCGCTCCTTCTAAACCGGAGCATCTCACAAGAAGGGTCATGGTTTCCAAAAGGAGACGTCTCAATTCAAACTCCAATGGCCGGTGACTTCATCTTTTGGCCTCATAAACATTTCCACGGTACGCAATCACCGTTGTACCACAGGTTTGATTTTCTGGTGCATTTCAGGTATCATTTGGTATATTTAAGGCATTTTTTGAATTTAACATGCATTTTGTGCATGTAAATAAAACTACAAACGAAACTGCATTTGCTATCGAAAGGGATGAGGATTGCCATTCGATCAGGGAGCATCCAACGGTGCAGACATATGATCCATGGGGTTTGGGTTCTGGCCAATTAGAACGCACGACTCAGATCGCGCGCGCGGTTTGGTCGGCACACAGATTTCATGAATGAACCGTGTGCTATTCACAAACCAGATTGCATATCTTCTGTTCGTACATATTGGAGTGAGATCAATTGAGTGTGCTACCTCTATGGTATAATAATAATAAACAGTTAAAATTCATTGTCTGAGATACTAGCATATCAAGGTCAATATATTAACGATTCTTACATCAACAGAAAACTGGGCATAACTCATAAATTCAGTGCACGCGACAGTTCTAAAATGAACGAATTAAGTTGCAGGATAGGCATAAAAACTAGTACGGCTTAATTCCCATGAACATGGGGGAACTGGGATCATTACGTTGACCCCGAATGAACTTGTTTTTTCTAATGATTTTACGCTTCTATGTTTGAGGGGTGTGTGATCCCTTGGCTGGCAACTCAGCAAATTCATCATACTCGTCCTCATGGGCAACATCCTCGACACCCAGTACCCTCCTCTTCCCATGCATCACTACATGGCAGTTCTTATGCAAGGGGTCTTCCACATAGAAAATCTGGGTAGCATCGTTGGCAAGAATGAATGGGTCCGTGTGATATGCCATCGTTATCCTGTTAACATAGGTCTTCTTGTAATCATCAACCTTTACCTGACTAAGAGGGATCCATGTGCACCTGAATAATGCTACCTTAACTTTCACATAGTTAAGCTCCCAAATCTCTTTGATGGTTCTGTAGTATACCCTTTTATCAGCTTCATCTACAGTCATGCATTCTATTTGAACAGAGCTGTTCTGATATGAGGTCTTCTCATCACATTCCTCAGTGTAAAACGTGTAGCCATTTATGTCATATGCTTGGTACGTCAACACCATAGGTGATGGCTTTTGGGCCAACCACGTTGCAATGTCATCCATGGATCCTTGTGCCAAAGGATTCTTCAGCCATTCGGCGTAGTTCTTAGTGTGATCCTTCATCTCTGCATCTAATGGATATGCCATTGGTAAGAAGCTTTGGCATATCTCCGCCAAGTGTTCTTCGGCATAAGTGCTGAGAACTGGGCTGTTAAGTAGTACCGTCAAATGGCTTTCTCTGCCAATTCTCCGGGTGCAGCCTTTTGCATGCCAGCAAGGACCGGCTTACCTTTCAGCCTTCCCTCGTGGCGAGAGAGGGGCAAACCTATAGGTATTTGATTCATGTATTCGGTGCAAAACTCAACAACCTCCTCCGCGGTATAACCTTGTAGGATGCTTGCCTCTAGATGGTTTCGGTTCCGACATTAGCACTTCAGTATTCCCATGAACCACTCAAAGGGATACATGTTGTGAAGAAACACATGACCACAATATCTCGTCAACAGGGTGCATAGTGAGATGGACCATGACATCAAAGAATGACGCTGAGAAAAACATCTCTAGGTTGGACAGTATTCTTGCAATATCCTCTTGCATATGATCCAACTCTTCAGGATCTACAACTTTCTGCCATAGTTGGTTGAAGAAATCAATGAGCTCAATCAGTGTGTTTCTTATATCTTTGTCCATCAGATTCCCGATGGCCACCGGGAGGATTTGTGTCAACATTACATGGCAATCATGTGACTTCATGTGTCCCAACTTCATTTTACCTGAGCTCATATCCACGAGACTTCTGATGTTTGCAGAGTAGGAAGAGGGTGTCTTAACTGACAAAAAATAGGTGAAGAACTTCATTGCTTCTCTTGTACTAAAATTGTAACTCTTGCGAGCATGGATGAATTTGTTATCGTCTTCTGTTTCACTCTTGCGTTTTGATTGATCAGCAAGCATATAGATCCGTGCACCGTCACCATCCTTTGTTTTACCTTTAATCTTGAGCAGAGTACCAAGGATGCTTTCACATATGTTCTTATCTACGTGCATGACATCGATGCAGTGACGTACACGTAGAATCTCCCAGTAAGGTAATTTCCAGAACACCGATTTCTTGTTAAACACTTGACCCTTGGGTGTTTGTTTCACCGTCAAAGCGTGCTTCTTGCCAAGCACAACATTAATTTGTTTAGCCATGTTGTTGACCACCTCCCCAACATAGGGTCTTGGGCCCATACCTACCTCTATCGCACCATAAAATTCATCTTTCATCTTTTGGTATGGGTGATTTCTCCGTAAAAACCTACGATGGCGCAAATACACAGTTTTGCGTGAGTTGGGAAGAAATCTGCTAGCTGTCCTATCCATGCACGTGACACACCCTACATCTCCCTTTGTTTTCTACCCCAATGTGTTGCCTAATGCCACCATATCTTGAATGGTGTGCAACAGAATCACATGTAGATCAAAAATCACCTTTTTGTAAGCATCATAACATTTTACAGCAGGCCCTTCTACCCACACTGTCAGCAGTTCTTCTACTAGTAGCTGAAAGTAAATGTCGATGTCATTTCCAGGTTGCTTCGGGCTTTGGATAATCATTGTGATCATACTGTATTTTTTCTTCATACACAACCAAGGATCTAGGTTATATATGCACAGAAGCACCGGCCATGTGCTGTGATTGGTGCTCATATCGCCAAAAGGATTCATCCCGTCAGTACATCCCCCGAGCCTTATACTTCTAGGATCCTTGGCAAAGTCTTCAAACTTGTTGTCGATTAATTCTCATTGAGCCCCATCTTTCGTGTGCCTCATATATTTATCTGCAGTTTGCTCATCATGATGCCACCGCAACCTCTTTGCCTTTATAGGGTTTGCAAACAAACGCCTCAACCTTGGAATTAAAGGAAAGTACCAAACAACCATGAATGGGATTCCTGTCTTCTTCTCGTCGTCCAATTTGTGCTTGTCCTTTGCTCTTCTGCGCTTGTATCGTGCGTGCTTGCATGTGGTACATGCACGCAAATATTTGTACTCACCACGATACAATATGTAATCATTCACACAAGCTTGTATCTTCTGTACTTCAAGTTCCAATGGGCAAACAAGTTTCTTTGCTTCATTCGCGCTTCTGGGGAGCACATTATCTTCCGGAAGAATATCTTTAATGACCTAACAACTCTATGAAGCCCTTGTTTCATAGACTGTTTGCTGCTTTAAATCTGAGAAGCGCCAGGGTGGCACTCAACTTGGAATATTTTGTTTTTGCAACCTGGATGCAATTCTTTCTTGGAGTCCGCAGCAATGGTTGGTAGATCCTTGTACCCAATTGTATCCTTTTTTGGGCCCTTGAAATCTGCAATCATAGCAGCAAAAATCTGGCATATCGAGCTCGTCGTCGTCTGCGTCGCCGTCTTGGTTTTCCAATGGGCATTTCGGCTTTCCGGTGTTCCATTGGTAGCTTGACGCCTCTGCCCTGATGTTAGATTCAACATCCATGTGACACTGACCGGGGTTTTGCATCTTGCAGCCCTCGGTATATTCATCCATGACCTGCTCTTCTCCGTGTCTGGTCCAACATGTATATCCATCCATGAATCCCCGAGAGAGTAAGTGCCACTCGACATCTGCAACTTCATGTGACTCTATATTGGCATAATGACTACATGGACACATGATGTAATCCTCATCACCAATTATCTTCTTTGTACTTTCAACCAAATTCATGAACTCTGCCACGCCACTCATCAAATCTGAGCTTCTTGATTCTTCATCCATTTAGATCATTCCATCTGCACCACACGAAGGGTAATTAAAAACAAAACAACAACATTAATACACAAATTAACTAATGCCCAAAGATGCGTGCATAAATCAAGGTTTTATTTTCATAATTATTGAGGGCGCTCCATATTGTTATCCAGACGTGCAATGACAAAAATTAATGGCCAGTGATTTTACACGCAAAGTACTACAACACTACCCTTAGGAATTGAATACCTTAATTAAGCCACTCATGAAAAGAATACCTTAATTAATTAGCCGCGCAACGACCTCCACCCAGCAAACAAAGAAGCGTGATGCGGCTGCATGTCGAGACAGCAGGGTCGAGAGCAAATCTTAGTGTGGCTACCGTCTGAAGTTCGACCTCCACTATTCTGCCATCGACCGTGATGGATGTGCTCTAATCACGCCGCTGCCGACCTTGATGGTTGAGCTCCTCCTATCTCCCACCACAGACCGAGAATTGACCTCCTATGACACTGCTACCGCCCACTGACCGAGGATTGACCTCTTATCCGGTAGCCGCTGCCTCGGCCGCCGCCGCCATCTCTATCTGTAGAGCGGCTATTTTATTTTTTGACGGATATCCACAGAGCGGCTGTTTACACGGTATTACTGTAACTCAATTATATGTACAGGGTAGTACATCACATATAGTTATGTCACGGCAACCGTGTCTCACCTACATTGTTTCCTCACACGGTTTGGTGCAGAAATCGTGTGTGAAGTTGTAATACCTAACACAAACGACATGTGTAAACAATGTGTCATATACAACATATAGTGAGATAAGTAGTTCCCAACCGTTAGCTTATCCCCACAGATTCCCCTTTTCCTCCAAATCCCTAGAGAGCTTCCAAATTCCCTCAGGTGGCGCTGACATTAAGGAATTGCAGACGAGTGGTGCTGATGGTTTCGATGCGGCTACTCCTGCTGGTATCGCCGCTCTTGGCAGCGCCGCGACGACGGTGGTCACCGCCGAGCACTTGCCTAAGGTCATCAGAGGTAGGTGCACTATGGATCCGAATTGTCCTGTCAGGTTCCAATCTATCCCGATCTTTTTAGCATGTCCAAAGTAGCTCCTTGTTGAATCCGTCCTGAATGACTCTTCCTCCCCAGGAAAGCGATCTGCCGGATCTAGAGCATGACTCCAGACTCCTACAACACGAGTTTGACTTCGAGTTTTGCGCCACCGAGAAGTACCAAAAGCTGAGTTCTGTGCACGGGCACACTCCCGCTCGACGTGTATGCACGGAGGGATTCGACATTGTCAGGCGGTTTCTCATTTTCCCCTTAGAGGTTAGTGCTAAGTTCATCATTTTACTTGAGTTAATACCACCGCTCATCCTGAATACTATTTAACATTGGCAGGGATATGAGGTTTGTGCCTTTGTTAACTGGCTGGATGAAGAATGGAATGGCAGGCTCGGAGTGTTATCACCAAGCTCGCAGAAGATAACGTAAAGTTGAAGAAGAAACTAGTTGATCTGGAATGTACAATCAATACGATGAAGCAAGAAAGAATCAATCACAGGCAATAGATGAAAGCAAGAGACAAGAAGGAACTAGCATGTGTAGCTGTGGTTGTCGCATTAGCCATGTTCTATGCGTAGTTTGCAATGATGATTTGGGGTTCTGTTTGACAGTATTGCTAAAGCACATCTAGATGTGCTCTAAGTAATGCACATTCCTATGCCATTGATGTTACGCAAAGATTCATGCAGATATTTTTCTTTTTTTTCTTTCCTTTGTGTTTGATTATTACTGGCTTCATCAATAAGAAGAGCTCAATGTATTGCTTGCCAACTGTCCTACTCCATTCGTACAGGTACCGGTGCATAAGTAACATTACAAAAACCAAATAATCCCCAAACTCATTCCTTGTTTTTGTCCCGAAAAAATAAATCAGCCAATAGGAGTCCTGCGGCTAGTATGCATTCAATGACTTCAGACTACTTAGCATAACATGCATGCAATGGTCAATTCTCTGCATGCAATGGTATTGATTACCAAATAATCATCAAGTTCTCTCGTTTTCCCCCCACCTAGGTTGCTGGTACGGAGGGAGTAGAAGTACTACGAAAAATGCTTGTTTCATATTTGGACGCTCCAATGCATGTGCGTAATTAATTATCACATTGACAACTGCACAAACCAGGGAATTTGGAGTGCCTAGGTACAAATAATTGCAGTTGATTATATTAGCGGTTAGATAATACGTCAACCCCCATTTCAATTGGCATTCCTCTTCCCTACATACCCCGCTTAAGTGTCGACCATCTTCATCGTCCCCAGCATGTCGCTTTACACACTTGCACACACTCTGCAATCTCATGGTTTTTATACGACCGCAACCATGTAGAGAGACAGCGAGGACGACAGTTCCGCCAGCAATCTGGGGCCCGATGATAGGTCAACATCGGAATCATCCCGCTCGTCTTCCATGAGTCCAGTGTCGAGCCTAGACCTCGATTATATCCGGATCATGGAAGGGACGCTGCCTTCGGAGTCGTCAGATGACAACCAGACGGATGAGGATCCATCGAAGGACGAAGAAGAGGACGACAATAATGAGGAGGAGGAATGGTCGAACGAGGAGGAGGAGGACCAAGGCAGCAACGACGATGATGACGGCGACGGCAATGAAAAGCCAATGATCAGCGGCAAGAAGTATCCTTGCCAAGATGACATCGTGGGGCCATCCAATAACAACAATAACAAGGACTAAATTAAGCAGATTGTATATATCTCTATTTCCGTTCGCTCATATTAATTCGTTATCTCTGTTTCCCCCGTCAATCTCATTGTAGACGGTTAGTAATACGTATTCGATAGAGATCTTTTACATTATCGCCCACAGGTTGGTTTCTTGAATTGTGTGCCCCGACGAGCACACAAATCACAAAAAAAGACCGTATGGGCTGTCTATAATCGTCGCACACAATTCTAATTACCGACCTATTTGCCGGATATCACACACATCTTGTTTCACCGAATCGTTTGTGTTCAACTCGATCATCCCAAATGATTCACCGAAGCGAACTGTATGCCATATATCGCACAAACCTTGATATGGCTGCCCATTTCTGTTGTTCTATCTCATCGCAAACAGTTCGTATGGATCAATCGTATGCCCCACATCGCACATGCAAATAAATTTGAACCATGTTTGATGTATCCTTCATCGCAAACGTTTTGCATCTTTTTTGACGGTTTTTTACATCATCGTTTGTGATTAATGCATCGCACATAGTTTCGTCAAAGGGTCTCTGATCATAGTGTCGCGTCAGTAGCATCCTGCAGTAGTGACAATGTGTATCTTATTTTCTAGTTTTAGGGCTACACCAACAATATATAAGTTATCTAGATATGTAACTAGATGGACAACGTATATGCAAAGCTCAACAAGATAACCACAAGCTAGTAAAGATACACAAAAATACAAGCTTGTGAGTAAGTGAAGGAAA
>NC_041389.1:278894453-278947409 GCF_002162155.2 Triticum dicoccoides
CTTCACCACAATGGATTGTAGCTCCGAGGAGATCTATTCCATCTAGGATGCCCAAACACCCAATAGTAACAAGATCCACAAGAGAAAGTATGGGGGAAACAGATTTCCTTCGGCGGAAGTGTAGATCTAGGTTTCCTCTCTCAAATCCTAGAAGATCAAAAAGTTTGAGCGACTAGGAAGGGAGATCGGGCTAGAATAATCTTTGGCAAAAATGAATGAGAGAGAGAGAGGGAAGAGATATGTCAAAGGAGGAGAATCCCTCCTTTTATAGGTATCCCACAAATCTAACCGTGATGTAGTTTTGTACTGAGCGGTTGTACTGCTCTCGCTGGTCCCTTTAGGCTGTACTGCGAAGGCCTGACCGGTACTACCGCACAAGACCGCGGTAGTACCGGCTATATGAAAAATAGCTGGTACTACCGTAGCAGTGCCGCCTTGGTGCGGGTGGCAAGTCAGGGGAGAATTGGCCCACTAAGGTAGTTAATACTGCACTAGGTCCGATAGTGCCGCTCCAGGAAGGGAAGCAGCACTTCCAAACTGGTGCGCGGTACTACTGGCCCACCGTCCGAGATGTAGTCCAATGTATAGAGTGGTACTACACTGCAAAAAAAGACACATCCGTGACATTTTGGGCCGAACGAAATTTTTTTTATCGTACTTATGACACTTCTATGACGATAATTGTGACAAAACCCGGTACCATCATAGATGTGGTGGGCTCCTACTTCTATGACAAAAATTCATGACAGAAAATGGGCTTTTCGTCCTGGGCGGGCCAGAGATGCAGTTGCATGACATTCTTTGGGCTGTCCATGACGGAAAAAACCATGGTAGAAGCGAGGGCGAGGAAAATTTCGGGGAGTTCCATGTTATGGTGGGTGGTCGGGGGCCGAGCGATGAGCGTTTCTCTCGTACACGTACGCGCGTGTGTGCGAGGCATTGGGGCTCCAACTGAACCCGAGCAAGGCGTTGGGATCTAACTAAACCTGAGCGATTGCACTAGCTACGTTACTGAACCCGAGTGATTCCTTCACTACTGCCGCTAATTGAAGCCGATCGAACCCTGCTGCCTCCTTCCCTTGATGAACATGGAGCGTTGTTGGGGGGTTTGGATGAACAGTTCCTGGTGGGGGTGGATAAAAAGGACCCCGTGGTGTTGCCTCTGGATGAACAGGACCCCGATCGAGTCGGTTGGGGGTGGATGAACAAGACCTCGTGGAGGGCTGGATAAACAGGACGACCCCGTGGAGGGATGGTTGAACAGTAGCCGGTGGAGGGCTGGATGAACAGTAGCCCGTGGAGGGGTGGTTGAATAGGACCCCGTGGAGAAGGCTGGTTGAATAGTAGCTGGTGGAGGAGCGCGTGGTGGAGGCTGGATGAACAGGAGCCCGTGGATGAACAGTCGCAGGTGGTGGCTGGAGGAGGTCTATGGTGGATGAATAGTAGCCCGTGGAGGCTGGAGAAGGTCGACGATGGAGATGAATAGTATCTCGTGGAGTCCTGTTTTGCGGTATGCCACACCCCTCCCGGTGAACAGGACCCCCATTTCGGCCGTAGCGCTCCAATACAAGTCCATTTCCTCCGTTTTGCGGTACGCCACACCCCTCCCGATCAACAGGATCCCGTTTCGACCGTAGGTTGTCCAATAGAAGTCCGTTTCCTCCGTTTTGCGGTACGCTAGACCCCTCCCAATGAAGAGGATCCCGTTTCGACCGTGGCCGGTCGAACACAAGGTCGTTTCCTCCGTTGCGGTACGCCAGGCCTCCCTTCCATTGGATGTTTCGTCCAAGCCGTCCCGATGAACATGACGATGCATTTCGTTCCGACCCAGCCGGTTGCCTCCCCATGAACATGACGACGACGCAGTTTCTTCATTCCGACCCAGCCATGTACACGAGCCCTGGCCGTACTTATGCGCGAGTAGGCGTTCGAGACCCCGCCCGTATGTACGTACATGGCCCTATTTTCTTTCTTGCACCCTGACCGTTGTACATACGTGTACATTCTACGTGTGCGCCTCTACTACGACACTGTTGCGCCTCTGCTATGACAAGTGCGCGCCTCTACATCGACTAGTATGTACGTACACATTCGCGACCAGAACGACAACGCTACGTATGCTTCGACCAGGTGGGTCCCGACTGTCAAGCACTTCCATGTGTGCGAGGATGTAGATGGTGGGTCCTAGCAGTCAGGGGGCGAATCATTTTTTTGCCCATAATATGGACGCACTTCCTTGTGTGCGAAGATGTAGCTGTTAGGTCCCAGCAGTCAGGGGGGAACATTTTTTTCATGAAATACGGTGGCCCATCCGGTGGGTCCCTGCTGTCAGGTGGAGGAATCATTATTTTCCGTGTAATAAGGAGGCACTTCCTTGCTGCGGCCATGGACCCAGCTGTCAGCCTCTCCACGTACAGTACTGTTCCGATGGAAGTCGGTCGTTGACCACATTGACCACGCCGTGCAAAGAGCAACAAGGCGGTGGACTACGGTGAGGCCTAGGAAGAGGATGGCGCGGAGCCAGGGAAGACGCGGCAGTGGATGCCCATGCGGAGAGGAGTATGAGGGCTCACTGGTTCGGCTGCGGTGTGAGGTTGCCGTCGCTGCAGAATAACAGGGGGTGTGGGTGAGTGGAGGGATGGCCTGGACAGCGGCGGGAGTAGTAGGGGGCGGTGAGGCCTCCGCGGAAGCACAACCAGCCACGGGAGGCAAGAGCAGGCGGCACGCCGGGTGCTGTGTTGAGCGGCTGGAGCAAGAAGACCAGAGGTTGAAGAAGCACTACAGCCGTTGGATGGACATCGTACAGTCACTGGAGCTAGAATCGTTCATATTGACTAAGTTGACAAATCCCTCCATCCCCATTAAGTTAGTAGGCCCACAAGTCAGCCTCCCACTATACTGGGTCCCAGCTAGTGGGAGGAGTATTCATTTTTTGTGCGTAATAAGGAGGCACTTCCTTGCGTGCGAAGATATAGCTGGTGGGTCCGAGCTATCAGCGGCGGTAACTTTTTTTCGTGAAATACAGAGGCCCTTTTAGTGGGTCCCAGATGTCAGGTGGAGAATCATTATTTTGCGCGTAATAAGGAGACATTTCCTTGCGTGCGGCCGTGGACCCAACTGTCAGCCTCTCCACGTATAGTCCACTTCAGATGCATGTTGGTCGTTGACCACGTTGACCACGCCGCACCGAGAGGACCAGGACGGTGGATGATGGTGATGCCTAGGAAGGGAACAACGCGGAGCCAGGGAAGACTCGGTAGTTGTTTCCCACGCGGATGGGAGTACGAATGTACGAGGGTTTACTGGTTCGTCTGCCATCGTCGGAGAATAACTGCAGGTGTGGGTGTTTAGAGGGATGGCTAGGCCAGCAATGGGAGTACGGTGGGGCGGTGAGGCCTGCGCAGCAGCACAATCGGCCGCGGGAGGAGGGAGCAGGCAGTCCCTCCGGCACTTGTTTGAGTGGCTGGAGCGGTAAGAGCAGAGATTGAAGAAGCACGACGGCCGTTGGATGGAAATCCAACAGTCACTACTTGTGTGTCAACCTTTTTTTAGGAAAGCCTCAAATCTGTGGAAAACAACATACAACCCATCTGCCATTATTTCCAATAATTTATAACCCATTTGCTAATTCTTAAGGTTTTTTTGAGCCCATATTCTTTTTGTTAGCATGACAACCCATATTGTGGCCACGGTTAAAAAATTATATGAAATTTTGCATATTTCGGTGCGGTTCGAACTGTTTTTAATCCCCAAATTTCGAGTCACATTCAAACTGATTTAAAAAAAAATGTATATCAATATAAAATCCAACAAATTGTCCACGCATAAAAATCAATGCAATTTAAAATCTCGAAATGAAAAAAAAAGAAATTTGGAACTAATTGTCGGTTTGATGTGTTTAAAAAATGTACAACCCATTTCTCATTACTGATAGGCCGTTTTCTCGGCCAGCTGAATGAAGCTCTCCTTGCCTTGAAAGATTTGTAGTCCAATAGGCCTAACAAAGCGACTTACTTGAGAAATCACAAAAAAATGGGCTAGCCATTTTCAGAAAGAAAAAACTACTGGGCTGGCCTGTGGTAAACATAAAAGAAAAGGTTATCTAGACAGGCCAGAGTGCCCCGCATAGCCCAGTTGATACACTGCTTCCATCTCAAAAACAAATTAGATAAATGCCACTCCAATTATGGCGATTCATAAAAATGCCACTGCAATTTCCAAACTTTAAAAAATGGCACTTCAATTTTTGCAAACTTTGGAAAACGCCACTGCAATTTGCAAACTTTGAAAAACGCCACTCCAGACTTCGAAAAATGCCACTGGAAATGGCATGAAATGGCATTTTTCAAAGTTTGGAAATTGCAGTGGCATTTCTCGGAATCACCAGATTTGGAGTGGCATTTATCAAATTGACCCAAAACAAAAAAAACTGGGCAAGCTGCTGGGTCCCTGGTGTTAGTCGTTCGTACGTTGACAATGGCATGGGACCCAGATGTCAGAAATCCATTAGGAGGAGCCATTTTTTTATTGGCTTGAAATAAAGAGGCACTTACTTGCGTACTGCCTTGACCTTGGCGGGTCCCTGCTGTCATCCTCTCCACGTACAATCATCTCCTGATTGTGTACGCGTCAACCTGGTTGGCCCACAAGTCAGCCTCTAAACCCATGGCGGACAAATACAACCCATTTAAAAATATAACAGCCCATTCCATATATTCAAACGGAAAGTTCAACATTCAGAGCAAAGTAACAAGTCCGATCTAGATATAGAGTACTGAACTTCGACGATACAACCATCATAGCCAAGTTAACTATCCACTCCCACTAATACTCTAGTAGAGTACATGTACTAACTTACTCTTAGCTAACCAGACGATGCTGGTCGCCATCTACGGTACACGCTAAACGCCGGCACCGGCGTCCTCCGCCTCGCCTCGGACTTGCCAGAGGTGCGATAGGGCGCGTTGCTCGCACGCGTTGGCCCTTTCCATGTCGACGTGGTCCACCGAAGCTTCGGCTTCTAAGCGGGAAACCCACTTGACGAGCTGGTAGTAAAATTCGGTGTCGCGAACCCGTGCGTGCCCGACAGCCTCCAGGGCTATTTGCCGGGCGCTGGCCTCTATGTAGTTGGCCTAGTTGCGGGCGCTTTGCTCGCGACTCAGAGCGTCGGTGCGTTGTTGCTCCATGTCCCACTCGCGGTGCAAATCGGCAATACACTGCTCCTTCGCCAGGCGGTCACTCTCCAACAACTCCTCATACTCCGCATTGCCATCTAAAGACCGATAGAATGCCTCCTCCCTCCGTCTGCCTTCCGGTGAAAAACTGAACACTAGTCCCGGAGGTGACCGCCTCCGGTGTCACCTATCGTGGACGGGTGGGGGCACGGCGGACATGGAGAGAGCGAGGATAAGTGGCCAGCGACATCAGGCCGGTGGGAGCTTATCAGGATAGGGCGATTTGGGTGATGGTGCCACCGGAGAAGGCCGGGAAACAATACTTATAGGCGGAAGGTAGGCGAACCGGCGTGTCACAGGAAACGCGACGGTCATCGAAATTCAATGCATAAGCAGGCATGGCTTAGCACGCCAGCTTGCCGTGGAAAACTAGAAAAACTGAAATTATGACTGTGCCATCCCGTCCCATCCGTGCTGGGTCGCACGCCGGCATGACGGTCAAATGAGTGCACTCGAATCATCCAGATGAGGTACTCCCTTCTTGTCAATAATGATTCCACCACTCACCATCTACTCCCTCCGTCCGGGTTTATTAGTCCAGTGAGCCAAAGCAGTAAGACCAAGGCATGGCAATAATTAACTGCATGCAGAAGTTTAAGCCTAATTAATTCCAGCGATTTAAGTTGCTGCATGCGTGCCCTCGGCCGCAACTCATTGCATTCTGCTCTGCATACTGGCTGCAAACGTTCTGAGTGGCTGCATGCAGCCAGCCATTATGAAGGCAGCTAACTAATGCGAAAAAAGAAGCGCTTTAATTGTTGTGGGCCTTTTACATCCGAATAGTTTACTGTAGCTCATGAGCCTTTTAAACTCAGACAGAGATTGGTGAGATTTTTGAATTAAGTCCTGCAAACCGGAAAGGAGGTACTAGTACGTGCGTGGTCCGCTATTTATTCGTGTAGGATCGAGTAGGTCATTTCTTGAATTGAGCCCTACAAACCGGAAAGGAGGTAGTACGTGCGTGATCTGCTATTTATGCGTGTAGGATCGAGTAGGTCGGATAGTGTACGTGTAGGATCGAGTAGGTCGGATGGTGTACGTGTACGATCACATTAGCTGATGAACGTTCGCTGGGAGATAAGCCATGCGAACATTTTTGCTGACAATTTCTTCAGATTCACATGGCATTTTCTTCAGAGCAGCTTGTCAGTTTCTTCAGAGGTAGGCATTTTATTCAAAAAACTGCCACTTCGGATCTTGTGTCGCAACTAAAACTGCCAGGAGCTCATTAGTAGGCTAGCTAGTGATCGATCAATAACTTGTAAACACTGAGCAAATAGAAATATGGAACTGTTAGTAACTTGTAAACACTAAGAACACAAAAATAAGGATCATGCTGTGCATAGCAGTAAGAGCCGATCTATTTGAAATGTTCACACGAGACTCAAAGGCCTACCATTGTAATATGTTCACATTAGTAGCCCAAATTCAAAACCAACTAGTATGATTCCCATACATAAGATCAACATGTTAATGCATCTCAATGATTCACATATCATATACAAATATGTAGCTCCAAAAGCAAAGATCTAGAAAAAACATCTGTTCTTCCTACTAACATGGATGCTTCTCTTGGACACATTCAATACAGAGTGAAAGACAAATTTGTTTGCGAAGTCTACAATTACTCTTGCAAATGTAAGTGGTTTCACCAACAGCTGGAACCATGAGAATGAACCACACATGATGGAGGAACATCCACTGCAATATGATTTGGTCTTCTCTCGATCACACGGCGAGACTATTTTTGGAATACAAACTTTAACTTAGGCAAAAATATGCCCATTGTATAATCAGACCAAAGCAATGAAGCACCTAGTGTTGGCCAACAAATAGTACATTACTACTTTTCTGCAGTCCATGAACGGGCAGACATCTCTGTCTGCACAAATATCAAGAAGCTAGTAAACATATACCCCACCTTGTATTTTCGGTTTAAACACGTCTCTTCTGCTTAGCATCTGTCATGTTTTGCACTGGACAATTTGATACAGTCATGTTTTGCCCTGGACAATTTCATACTGAATTGATTTGCTGGTTCAGAGCAGAAATATAGCGCCTATTCTTCATCAGACCAAGGATATCCATGTTCGCAGTGATGGAAGAGGTGAAATCAATACAACCAAAATTGAGCATCCAATCATTGAATCCTGTCCTACACCTCCAATGTAGGTCCACCCTGCCGATAAATTCACATGCAAACCACTAGTATTACTATCTAATGACAGTACAAAAAGAGTTGCAATATAGTAGCAAACCATGTACCTTTGTAATGATCAGCTCATAGTGCCACCAATTGGATATAAATGTTTGGAAGAAAACATGCTCCTAATGTTGAACCATTTGGACTTTTTGTGCAGTTCCACTAAAATCGAGCATCCCTGTTTGCATAGATATTGAAAGTGTGATTACTATAAAAGTGGCACTAGTTGTAGGATCACAAATATAAGCATTCCAATTTCTTAATGGGAAAAGATAGCAAGACTGTTTCTAACCACATGTTTGAAGGAATAAATAAGGCAACAGCGGCTGATGTCAGGAAGGCATACATAGTTTTTTCTGAAAAATTGAGCCATTCCTGACCTTTCCTCTTCTTTTAAGCATATTTTGTGCAGTTCAACTCAAATAAAATGCCATCACCGCCTTGACAATCCAGTGACACTGTACAAAAGGAAATGACTTAACATTACATCATGATGTCAGGTATGTAGTTGACAGGCATTATAGACAAACATACGGACCTCCTCTGATAACGTAATGAACATTAATTTTAACAAAGGTGTGACTAGCTTTACCGGGATAGTTTGAGTGAACTCTACACCCTCTGTTCCTTAATATAAGAAGTTTTTGCAGTTTACGTTAAAGTACCCAAACGTCTAGTATTTAGAAAAACAGGTAGTAGTTTTCTCGAGCACATATCTGGGAAAGCTTGCCACACTTTATATATGTCCATACGCTAATGCAACACCATTCGAATAATACAAATATACACTAATCCAGTGGCTAGTGCAACAGTAGAGTAGTTATTTTATTATAGGGTAAAGTACAATGGTTTTACTGAACAGATTTCCATAAGCTCTAGCACTGGAAGATTTCTATAAGAATTAACAATACAAAATGTAAAGGTAACAAGTTTCAGCATTGGTATACTAGCTGTGCAAGAGCATTAAACCAAATACAAAAGTTTGAAGGTAACTAGCATTATTAACTAATGACAGTATAAAAAAATTGCAAACCATGTACCTTCAAGGTAAATATCATTTCGAACTCGAGGGGACCTAAAAATTGCTATCCCAATAATCGATCAAACATAAAAACTTGATCGAATGAATCAAGAGAACAGCCGGAGGAGGAGGTGCCCACTCTTGACCTTTCCTCTTGACACTGTACAAAAAAATTGACTTATCTCATGAAAGTGATGTAGGGTTTCGTAGTAATTTCAAAAAATTTCCTACGCACACGCAAGATCATGTGATGCATAGCAACGAGAGGGGAGAGTGTTGTCTACATACCCTTGTAGACCGTAAGCGGAAGCGTTAGCACAACGCGGTTGATGTAGTCGTACGTCTTCACGGCCCGACCGATCAAGCACCGAAACTACGACACCTCCGAGTTCGAGCACACGTTCAGCTCGATGACGATCCCCGGACTCCGATCCAGCAAAGTGTCGGGGAAGAGTTCCGTCAGCACGACGGCGTGGTGACGATCTTGATGAACTACAGCAGCAGGGCTTCGCCTAAACTCTGCTACAGTATTATCGAGGTATATGGTGGCAGGGGGCACCGCACACGGCTAAGGAATAGATCACGTGGATCAACTTGTTGTCCCTTTTGTGTTAGCACTGCCCCTCTATTTATATGTTGAGCCCCGGGGTCGAAACTTGGAGCAAAAGCCTCCTCAAAGTCGGTTTTGCCCGAAAGGCAAGAGTCCCACTCGGACTCCAGGACCAAACGCCACAATCCTTGGCGTCTGGCCCAGACACCATGGGCCTCGGCGTCTGGCCCAGGGCCAGACGCCAGGGTCTCTGGCGTTTGGCCCCCTGGACTCCGCAAAACTCCTTTTGCACCGATCTAAAGCCTCATGGGCTTGACCCCTTGGCCTAACCATATCATCCAATATATGAATCTTTACGTCTCGACCATTTCGAGACTCCTCGTCATGTCCCCAATCTCATCCGGAACTCCGAACTCCTTCGGTACATCAAAACATGTAAACTCATAATATAACTGTCATCGTAACCTTAAGCGTGCGGACCCTACGGGTTCGAGAACAATGTAGACATGACCGAGACACATCTCCGGTAAATAACCAATAGCGGGACCTGGATGCCCATATTGGCTCCTACATATTCTACGAAGATCTTTATCGGTCAGACCGCATAACAACATACGTTGTTCCCTTTGTCATCGGTATGTTACTTGCCCGAGATTCGATCGTCGGTATCCAATACCTAGTTCAATCTCGTTACTGGCAAGTCTCTTTACTCGTTCCGTAATACATCATCTCACAACTAACATATTAGTTGCAGTGCTTGCAAGGCTTATGTGATGTGCATTACCGAGAGGGCCCAGAGATACCTCTCCGACAATCGGAGTGACAAATCCTAATCTCGAAATACGCCAACCCAACATCTACTTTTGGAGACACCTGTAATGCTCCTTTATAATCACCCAGTTACGTTGTGACGTTTGGTAGCACCCAATGTGTTCCTCCGGCAAACGGGAGTTGCATAATCTCATAGTTATAGGAACATGTATAAGTCATGAAGAAAGCAATAGCAACATACTAAACGATCAGGTGCTAAGCTAATGGAATGGGTCATGTCAATCAGATCATTCAACTAATGATGTGACCTCGTTACTCAAATAACAACTCTTTTGTCTATGGTTAGGAAACATAACCATCTTTGAATAACGAGCTAGTCAAGTAGAGGCATACTAGTGACACTCTGTTTGTCTATGTATTCACACATGTATTATGTTTCCGGTTAATACAATTCTAGCATGAATAATAAACATTTATCATGATATAAGGAAATAAATAATAACTTTATTATTGCCTCTAGGGCATATTTCCTTCAGTCTCCCACTTGCACTAGAGTCAATAATCTAGTTCACATCGCCATGTGATTTAACAGCAATAGTTCACATCACCATGTGATTAACACCCATAGTTCACATCGCTATGTGACCAACACCCAAAGGGTTTACTAGATTCAGTAATCTAGTTCACATCGCTATGTGATTAACACCCAAGGAGTACTAAGGTGTGATCATGTTTTGCTTGTGAGAGAATCTTAGTCAACGGGTCTGCCACATTCAGATCCTCATGTATTTTGCAAATTTCTATGTCAACAATGCTCTGCATGGAGCTACTCTAGCTAATTGCTCCCACTTTCAATATGTATCTAGATCGAGACTTAGAGTCATCTAGATTAGTGTCAAACTTGCATCGGCGTAACCCTTTACGACGAACCTTTTTTCACTTCCATAATGGAGAAACATATCCTTATTCCACTAAGGACAATTTTGACCGCTGTCCAGTGATCTACTCCTAGATCACTATTGTACTCCCTTGCCAAAACAGTGCAGGGTATACAATAGATCTGGTATACAACATGACATACTTTATAGAACCTATGGCCAAGGCATAGGGAATGACTTTCATTCTCTTTCTATATTTTGCCGTGGTCGGGCTTTGAGTCTTACTCAACTTCACACCTTGTAATACAGGCAAGAACTCTTTCTTTGACCGCTCCATTTTGAACTACTTCAAAATATTGTCAAGGTATGTACTCATTGAAAAAACTTATCAAACGTCTTGATCTATCTCTATAGATCTTGAAGCTCAATATGTAAGTAGCTTCACCGAAGTCTTTCTTTGAAAAATTCCTTTCAAACACTCCTTTATGCTTTACAGAATAATTCTACATTATTTCCGATCAACAATATGTCAATCACATATACTTATCAGAAATGTTGTAGTGCTCCCACTCACTTTTCTTGTAAATACAGGCTTCACCGCAAGTCTGTATAAAACTATATGCTTTGATCAACTCATCAAAGCGTATATTCCAACTCCGAGATGCTTGCACCAGTCCATAGATGGATCGCTGGAGCTTGCACATTTTGTTAGCACCTTTCGGATTTGACAAAACCTTCTAGTTGCATCGTATACAACTCTTCTTTATTAAATCCATTAAGGAATTTAGTTTTGTTTATCCATTTGCCAGATTTCATAAAATGCGGCAATTGCTAACATGATTCGGACAGACTTTAAGCATAGATACGAGTGAGAATCTCTCATCGTAGTCAACACCTTGAACTTGTCGAAAACCTTTTTGCGACAATTTTAGCTTTGTAGATAGTAACACTACTATCAGCGTCTGTCTTCCTCTTGAAGATCCATTTATTTTCTATGGCTTGCCGATCATCGGGCAAATCCATCAAAGTCCATACTTTTGTTCTCATACATGGATCATATCTCAGATTTCATGGCCTCAAACCATTTTGCCGAATCTGGACTCATCATCGCTTCCTCATAGTTCGCAAGTTCGTCATGGTCTAGTAACATGGCTTCCAGAACAGGATTACCGTACCACTCTGGTGCGGATCTCACTCTGGTTTACCTACGAGATTCGGTAGTAACTTGATTTGAAGTTTCATGATCATCATCATTAGCTTCCTCACTAATTGGTGTAGGAGTCACAGGAACAAATTTCTGTGATGATCTACTTTCCAATAAAGGAGAAGGTACAATTACCTTATCAAGTTTTCTACTTTCCTCCCACTCACTTCTTTCGAGAGAAACTCCTTCTCTAGAAAGGATCCATTCTCAGCAACGAATTTGCCTTCGGATCTGTGATAGAAGGTGTACCCAACATTTTTCTTTTGGGTATCCTATGAGGATGCACTTCTCCAATTTGGGTTTGAGCTTATCAGGTTGAAACTTTTTCACATAAGCATTGCAACCTCAAACTTTAAGAAACGACAACTTTGGTTTCTTGCCAAACCACAGTTCATAAGGCGTCGTCTCAACGGATTTTGATGGTGCCCTATTTAACGTGAATGCAGCTATCTCTAATGCATAACCCCGAAACGATAGTGGTAGATCGATAAGATACATCATGGATTGCACTATATCCAATAAAGTACGGTTATGACGTTCGGACACACCATTACATTGTGGTGTTCCAGGTGGCATGAGTAGTGAAACTATTTCACATTGTTTTTAACTGAAGGCCAAACTCGTAACTCAAATACTCTTCTCTACGATCAGATCATAGAAACTTTATTTTCTTGTTATGATGATTTTTCACTTCACTCTGAAATTCTTTGAACTTTTCAAATGTTTCAGACTTATGTTTCATCAAGTAGATATACTCATATCTACTCAAATCATTTGTGAAGATCAAAAAATAATGATATTTGTCGCGAGCCTCAATATTCATCGGACCACATACATCAGTATGTATGATTTCCAACAAATCTGTTGCTTGCTCCATTGTTCCGAAGAACAGAGTCTTAGTCATCTTGCCCATGAGGCATGGTTCGCAAGCATCAACTGATTCATAATCAAGTGATTCCATAAGCCCATCAGCATGGAGTTTCTTCATGCGCTTTACACCAAAATGACCTAAACGGCAGTGCTACAAATAAGTTGCACTATCATTATTAAATTTGCATCTTTTGGTTTCAATATTATGATTATGTGTATCATTATGATCGAGATCCAACAAACTATTTTCATTGGGTGTGTAACCATATAAGGTTTTATTCATATAAACAGAACAACAATTTATTCTCTTACTTAAATGAATAACCGTATTACAATAAACATGATCAAATCATATTCATGCTCAACGCAAACACCAAATAACACTTATTTAGGTTCAACACTAATCTCGAAATTATAGGGAGTGTGCGATGATGATCATATCAATCTTGGAACCACTTCCAACACACATCGTCACTTCACCCTTAACTAGTCTCTGTTTATTCTGCAACTCTCGTTTCGAGTTACTAATCTTAGCAACTGAACTAGTATCAAATACTGAGGGTTTGCTATAAACACTAGTGAAGTACACATCAATAACATGTATATCAAATATACTTATGTTCACTTTGCCATCCTTCTTATCCACCAATCACTTGGGGTAGTTCCGCTTCCAGTGACCAGTCCCTTTGCAGTAGAAGCACTTAGTCTCAGGCTTAGGACCAGACTTGGGCTTCTTCACTTGAGCAGCAACTTGCTTGCTGTTCTTCTTGAAGTTCCTCTTCTTCCCTCTGCCCTTTGAAACCAGTGGTCTTGTCTACTATCAACACTTGATGTTTTTTCTCGATTTCTACCTTCGTCAATTTCCGCATTACGAAGAGCTTGGGAATCGTTTCCGTTATCCCTTGCATATCATAGTTCATCACGAAGTTCTACTAACTTGGTGATGGTGCCTAGAGAATTCTGTCAATCACTATCTTCTCTGGAAGATTAACTCCCACTTGATTCAAGCGATTGTAGTACTCAGACAATCTGGGCACATGCTCACTAGTTGAGCGATTCTCCTCCATCTTTTAGCTATAGAACTTGTTGGAGACTTCATATCTCTCAACTCGGGTATTTGCTTGAAATATTAACTTCAACTCCTGGAACATCTCATATGGTCCATGACGTTCAAAACGTCTTTGAAGTCCCGATTCTAAGCCATTAAGCATGGTGCACTAAACTATCAAGTAGTCATCATATTGAGCTAGCTAAACGTTCATAACGTCTGCATCTGCTCCTGCAATAGGTCCGTCACCTAGCGGTGCATTAAGGACATAATTCTTTTGTGCAGCAATGAGGATAAACCTCAGATCACGGATCCAATCCGCATCATTGCTACTAACATCTTTCAACACAATTTTCTCTAGGAACATATCAAAATAAACACAGGGAAGCAACAACGCGAGCGATTGATCTACAACATAATTTGCAAAATACTACCAGGACTAAGTTCATGATAAATTTAAGTTCAATTAATCATATTATTTAAGAACTCCCACTTAGATAGACATCCCTCTAATCCTCTAAGTGATTACGTGATCCAAATCAACTAAACCATGACCGATCATCACGTGAGATGGAGTAGTTTTCAATGGTGAACATCGTTATGTTGATCATATCTACTATATGATTCACGCTCGACCTTTCGGTCTCCGTGTTCCGAGGCCATATCTGCATATGCTAGGCTCGTCAAGTTTAACCTGAGTATTCTGCGTGTGCAAAACTGGCTTGCACCCGTTGTAGATGGACGTAGAGCTTATCACACCCGATCATCACGTGGTGTCTGGGCACGACGAACTTTGGCAACGGTGCATACTCAGGGAGAACACTTCTTGATAATTTAGTGAGAGATCATCTTATAATGATACCGTCAATCAAAGCAAGATAAGATGCATAAAAAGATAAACATCACATGCAATCAATATAAGTGATATGATATGGCCATCATCATCTTGTGCTTGTGATCTCCATCTCCAAAGCACCGTCATGATCACCATCGTCACCGGCGCGACACCTTGATCTCCATCGTAGCATCGTTGTCGTCTCGCCAATCTTATGCTTCCACGACTATCACTACCGTTTAGTAATAAAGTAAAGCATTACATCGCGATTGCATTGCATACAATAAAGCGACAACCATATGGCTCCTGCCAGTTGCCGATAACTCGGTTACAAAACATGATCATCTCATACAATAAAATTCAGCATCATGCTTTGACCATATCACATCACAACATGCCCTGCAAAAACAAGTTAGACGTCCTCTACTTTGTTGTTGCATGTTTTACGTGGCTGCTACAGGCTTAAGTAAGAACCAATCTCACCTACGCATCAAAACCACAACGATAGTTTGTCAAATAGACTCCATTTTAACCTTCTCAAGGACCGGGCGTAGCCATACTCGGTTCAACTAAAGTTGGAGAGACAGTCGCCCACAAGCCATCTATGTGCAAAGCACGTCGAGGGAACCGGTCTCGCGTAAGCGTACGCGTAAGGTTGGTCCGGGTCGTCTCGTCCAACAATACCGCCGAACCAAAGTATGACATGCTGGTAGGCAGTATGACTTGTATCGTCCACAACTCACTTGTGTTCTACTCGTGCATATAACATCAACATAAGTAACCTAGGCTCGGATGCCACTGTAGGGTTTCGTAGTAATTTCAAAAAATTTCCTACGCACACGCAAGATCATGTGATGCATAGCAACGAGAGGGGAGAGTGTTGTCTACATACCCTTGTAGACCGTAAGCGGAAGCGTTAGCACAACGCGGTTGATGTAGTCGTACGTCTTCACGGCCCGACCGATCAAGCACCGAAACTACGGCACCTCCGAGTTCGAGCACACGTTCAGCTCGATGACGATCCCCGGACTCCGATCCAGCAAAGTGTCGGGGAAGAGTTCCGTCAGCACGACGGCGTGGTGACGATCTTGATGAACTACAGCAGCAGGGCTTCGCCTAAACTCTGCTACAGTATTATCGAGGTATATGGTGGCAGGGGGCACCGCACACGGCTAAGGAATAGATCACGTGGATCAACTTGTTGTCCCTTTTGTGCTAGCCCTGCCCCTCTATTTATATGTTGAGCCCCGGGGTCGAAACTTGGAGCAAAAGCCTCCTCAAAGTCGGTTTTGCCCGAAAGGCAAGAGTCCCACTCGGACTCCAGGACCAAACGCCACAATCCTTGGCGTCTGGCCCAGACGCCATGGGCCTCGGCGTCTGGCCCAGGGCCAGACGCCAGGGTCTCCGGCGTTTGGCCCCCTGGACTCCGCAAAACTCCTTTTGCATCGATCTAAAGCCTCATGGGCTTGACCCCTTGGCCTAACCATATCATCCAATATATGAATATTTACGTCTCGACCATTTCGAGACTCCTCGTCATGTCCCCAATCTCATCCGGGACTCCGAACTCCTTCGGTACATCAAAACATGTAAACTCATAATATAACTGTCATCGTAACCTTAAGCGTGCGGACCCTACGGGTTCGAGAACAATGTAGACATGACCGAGACACATCTCCGGTAAATAACCAATAGCGGGACCTGGATGCCCATATTGGCTCCTACATATTCTACGAAGATCTTTATCGGTCAGACCGCATAACAACATACGTTGTTCCCTTTGTCATCGGTATGTTACTTGCCCGAGATTCGATCGTCGGTATCCAATACCTAGTTCAATCTCGTTACTGGCAAGTCTCTTTACTCGTTCTGTAATACATCATCTCACAACTAACATATTAGTTGCAGTGCTTGCAAGGCTTATGTGATGTGCATTACCAAGAGGGCCCAGAGATACCTCTCCGACAATCGGAGTGACAAATCCTAATCTCGAAATACGCCAACCCAACATCTACTTTTGGAGACACCTGTAATGCTCCTTTATAATCACCCAGTTACGTTGTGACGTTTGGTAGCACCCAAGGTGTTCCTCCGGCAAACGGGAGTTGCATAATCTCATAGTTATAGGAACATGTATAAGTCATGAAGAAAGCAATAGCAACATACTAAACGATCAGGTGCTAAGCTAATGGAATGGGTCATGTCAATCAGATCATTCAACTAATGATGTGACCTCGTTACTCAAATAACAACTCTTTTGTCTATGGTTAGGAAACATAACCATCTTTGAATAACGAGCTAGTCAAGTAGAGGCATACTAGTGACACTCTGTTTGTCTATGTATTCACACATGTATTATGTTTCCGGTTAATACAATTCTAGCATGAATAATAAAAATTTATCATGATATAAGGAAATAAATAATAACTTTATTATTGCCTCTAGGGCATATTTCCTTCAAGTGAGGTATGTAATCTATAAGCATTAACGGTGCAAAAATCTAAAGGTAGTAACAAGCTTCATCGTTGGTATACTAGCTGTGCAACAACATTAAAATGCCTTAGCTAAAAAATCTTTAATACATCCACAATCAACAGCTAACCCTGAAATAGTCCAGTGATATTAAATGGCATTGCTTAAATTTATCGATGGCATTAGACTGAGTGTGGCATTAGTTAAATGTGGCAGCACATTAATAGTAGCATTGCTTGACTGACGTCTGGCGTTATACTAACAGCAAAAAAGTGGCAATAAGAGCATGGGAGGCCCATTCGGACAGTGGGCGCACCAGTACGATGTACCTCAACGGACACATAGAGTGGTGAGGGAGGTATGGTTGCCCAGAGCAACAAATATCCAGGCAACATATGTGGATTACGTCCCATTTTTGTTCTCTATAGCCACCTTTTTCCTATGTGAGGACAACAAACTGATTGACCTGGTCATTCTCTATTGCGTTGTCATGCCTTTCTACCCTTATTCAACCAAGAGACACGAGACTCGTTCCTTAGCTACTGATTTTCCCCTTTTCAACCTAGATGTGGGTTTGATGCCTACTCTCTTGGACAGTACAGTCTCCCTTCCTTTCCTTATTCAACCCAGACATGGATTAGTCTGCATGAAGTAGGGTTTCCTTTAATAGTGCAAATTAAGGTTTTCGTCTACGTGACCAGCAGAGCAGAGGATAACAAATTGGGAAGATGGTGGAGTGGTAAAAGATCCACATGCATCGACGTGGCAGATGGGGCAATAGAGCAAGGGTATGGTTCAAAAAGAGGTAGCATACCTGAGGGTCGGTGGGAAGTGGCTTCACTCGTGGTCATCATCCTCCGCACACACTATGGCAGCGAGCTTGGGGACGGAGGCCATACCGCGCGGGCGCTAGGTCTGAGAGGACGGCCTTGTCGTCAGTGTGTGACCTCGCTCACCGACGACAAGTGCATCAACGCTGCACGTCCTTTTCTTCCC
The DNA here is from genome assembly GCF_002162155.2 of Triticum dicoccoides. NCBI lineage: Eukaryota > Viridiplantae > Streptophyta > Magnoliopsida > Poales > Poaceae > Triticum > Triticum dicoccoides. The sequence goes on from NC_041389.1 coordinate 278,912,536, forward strand.
CAGCGGATCCTTGACCACCGTGAGGAGGGAGAGAGAAGCCATCTTTTTTAGATCTGGAGAGAGGGTTATAGTGTGAGAAGCAAGTGGGCAACCCTTAGCAAGAAAGCGCTAAAGCTCCAGCCTATATATCTTTTTTATACTACTAGTACTAGAGGTGGAGTAGTGGTAGAGTAGTTTATATTTTCTCTGCATACAGTACCAGTTAGTCGTGCTTCAAAACTGAACGACACGCCATTAAAAAATAAAGGTCGATAACTAATTTGGCACCTCGGGCAACGCGGCTAGATCGCATTTTGCACGAGAAATTACACAGCATGTTTCGTTGACATGTGGTCCCGTTCCAACATGCAAGTGAGACAATGGCAAGTCCTTTTGTACAATTTCCTAACGGACGTCTATGTAGGCCGGGGCGCCTCTTCGTGTACCGTGGCAACCGTCCGTCGCCTCTTCGCCTTTCCCTCTCGATTTGAAACTGTTGTCACACGCTCTTACTCCCTCCTCCATTTGCCTTCACCCTTCCTTCTGCCATTGTTCGACCGTCTTCTCCATGGAGGGAACATGCCAGAAATGACCCTGTTATTCTTTCCCCGATCTGAAAGATGACATGGTGGAGGAACTCATTGATCGGTGGGACATCATCACCTCGGCTAGCATGGCAGGTTCGTTCAACACAATTCTCGACTCAACTAATAACATCATTACAAGGAACCCAAGGGTCCAGGAGCGGTTTGACCTCCCTTATCTTCTTTGCTATAAGCCTGTTCGCATGGGCGCGGACGATGGAAGCCTCGCCTTGTGCAAGTTGATGCCGCTTGATAATGATACGTGTGATGTCAAGATTCCATCGCTTAAGGGTAAGGCCTGGGCTGGCGCAAATGGAGATTGGGTTGTTTATATTGGGTACAATTGCAAGTGGGAACTTGTGAATGTGTACACTCGTCAGTGGATTCCACTTCGAAAAAACTCAGAGTGCCCTGAGGTTGAGCACACAGATGATCTACGTACGTTCAAATACGATCATGGTGGTTGTCGTCTATAGAAGATAGCAATTTGTCGAGTTCCCAACTGCTCTTGGGATTACAAGAACTATGAAGTTGTTGTTATCTTCGAGAAGCTTGTTGCCATCGTTACTGCTTCCACGGCTCGTCCATGGATATTGCTCAAAAATCAATTTCTGTACACAGATGAGTACTGTGATGCAATTGCATACGAGTGTCTTGTGTTTGCTGCCACCACTCGTGGCACTATTTTTGCATGGCATCCTCGTGGTTTCGGTAAGTTTGTCTTCCACTGTAATTATAATTGTTTCATCCACATGCATGCAGGTTAGCAAGTTTCCCTTTATTAATTAACCTTCTTGTGTTTCCAAGGTCCTGTGAACATTCCACCACCTATACTTGAAAAAATTTATAACCAAGGGGGAGATGGGATGGTGATGATCACGAGCATGAGGACGAGCAGAACTTATATACTTAGTGGCACCTCACAACTAATTACCATGGATCACCTATTCTTGTCTGTATACAGTGCACTGAGATTGTTACTACTGAGGGAGCACGTGTTGTCTCCCATGGCCGCCCTCTCCGGACCTATTCCAACACCCATTGCAGGGTATTCGGGATGGATACTAGTGTGCTAGCCCCAACACCTTCTCCCTGGTTCAGTATTATAGTCTTGGAGAAAACTCGCTCTTCCTTGGACCAAACTATCCAATGATGGTGAAAGGCGATCCAGCTGCTATTGACATAATGTTACTACCATTTATGAGAAGCAACTGTATCTATACCTCGGACATTGCGATGGTTCCCTACCCTGGTCCTGATATATGCCGTTTCAGCCTAGATGATCAGTCCTGCGTTGCTCTCGGTATTGACAATAGCTGGCCCTTCACAGAGCACCTATGGTTCAAAGCAAGCGTTTCCAACGCTAAGGATTGGTTGATATGAAGTTCATTTCATTGCTTGTTATTTGTTGTGTGATGAAAACTTTAATATTTGTAGAATGTTTTGTTGGAAATAATCTATGATCCAACACGTATCCTCGTTGTCGCTGTGTGTTGATGACTTGTTGTATGTAATGAATGGTACATTTGCCAATGCATGTCATAAACTCAATTTATGAATGGTTTTCGAGTCACTTCTTGGAGTGTGAGTACCTTAGTAGTATAGCCAACATCCGGTTAGTATATGAAGTTGCCACATCACATAGTGCCAACCTAATATTGGAGTATGCTAGCTCTCCACCGGCGCGCTGCTTCAAATGGCGGACGAAGTGAGAGGTCGCGTCACCTTGTGTCCAGATCTGAGGTGCCACGTGTACCAGATGAATGACTCCAAGTTTGACCATCGTGATGCTAGGTGCGAGACGAGGAACACTGTTGGAGAGACCCCCCTCATAATTTTCCTACATTGGTCGTTTGATTCATAGGATAGAATGCTATGGAATTTTTTCCCTATGTAATCATGTTTTAATTGGCAATCTAGCATCCACTCCAACTTTTGTTTCACTTCCTTTGTTCCTACGAAGAGAGTACTTGCTCTAAATGATGTGCCGCTGCAAGAGCCACCTATATTAATTAACCATGCTCTAAAGAGGTGGACCAGCTTTGGCTATAGTAGTATTGTACTAGGTTAGTAGGTGACCTTGCACTTGGCTCTTCTCCTCTTCCGGAAGTCGAACAATAATGATGGTACTACAGTAGTACTTCTGGCAATCTGACACCAAATGAACTGCTGCACGTCCACCGCTTGTAAGCAAAAGTTTCTCCTCATGCTACGAGCCACCGCGAACGCGTTGGCGAGGGAGAAGGCGTAGTAAGCAAGCTTCTCGTCGATTTGACGGGACACATCAAAGTTATTTAGTACTCTCTTCAGAAAGGGCCGGCCATGTCCATGGCTACCATCCCGTGCTCTATCATTGAGTACGTGCACTATTCACATGCCATCGAGGAGAAAAAATATTGCATAGTACTAGGTGCCATCAAAGTGCACGACTCACTTACGCACTGCATATCTCCATTTTCTTGCATGACACGTCCACCTTGATGCTAGATGTCCCGCGTGTCGGCAAAAGGAGGAACAAAACTCATATCTTAAACAAAAGAGTGGAAGAACATAGATTCTCGACGACCGAGAAGGAGCAACAAACCTCGCGGTGGAGCGCTGCACTCATAATGTTTTATATTATTCAGTGATATAAAATCAACCAAATCTCTCCACGTTCCTATACCATTCTATAGTATGAGAATAACTTTGAACGTAAGCCATTGATTCACTCTATCCAATGGTCATAGTTGGAAAATCCAAACAAAACCAAGCATTGGATCAACTCTTTTAGCACTCATATTGTTACTGCCTGCCCACCTAGCCCACCTATATATCCGCTCATGCGTGATGACCACAGGAGCTATCCACTCAGATTGTATGTTAAAACAATAAAGGTCGATAACTAATGTGGCACCTCGAGCCAACGCGGCCAGATCGCATTTTGCATGAGAAATTACACACCATGTTTCGTTGACATGTGGTCCCGTTCCAACATGTCTGTGAGACGATGGCGAGTCCTTTTGTACAATTTCTGAACGGACGTCTATGTAGGACGGGGCGCCTCTTCTTGTACCGTGGCAACCGTCCACCGCCTCTTCGCCTTCCCCTCTCGATTTGGAACTTCTGTCGCATGCTCTTCGTCCTTCCTCCATTTGCCTTCACCCTTCCTTCTGCCATTGTTCGACCGTATTCTCCATGGAGGGAACAAGCCAGAAACGACCCTATTATTCTTGCCCCGGTCTGAAAGATTACGTGGTGGATGAACTCATTGATCGGTGCGACCTCATCACCTCGGCTAGCATGGCAGGTTCGTTCAAGACCATTCTCGACCCAACTAATAACATCATTACAAGGAACCCAAGGGTCCAGGAGCGGTTTGATCTCCCCTATTCTTCGTCGTGACCCTGCTGACTGGCGCACGGACGACGGAGGCTTCGCCTTGTGTAAGTTGATGCCGCTTGATAATCATACTTGTGATGTTAAGATGCCAGCGCTTGAGGGTAAGGCTTGGGCAGGCGCAAATGGAGATTGGATTGTTTATATTGGGTCCAACTGTGAGTGGGAACTTGTGAATGTGTACACTCATCACTGGGTTCCACGTCCAAAAATCTCAGACTGCCCAGAGGTTGAGCACACCGGTATTCAACGCACATTCAAATACGATCATGGTGACTGTCGTCTATGGAAGATAGCAATTAGTCGAGTTCCCAAACGCTCTTGGGATTACACGAACTATGAAGTTATTGCTATCTTCGACAAGCTTGTTGTCGTCCTTACTTCCACGCTTCGATGGAAATTGCTCAAAAATCAATTTCTGTACACGAATGAGTACTGTGATGCAATTCAATACAAGGGTCTTGTGTTTGCTGCCACCACTCATGGCATAGTTTTTGCATGGGATCCTTATGCTTTCAGTATGATTGTCTTCAACCGTAATTATAATTGTTTCATCCACATGCATGTGGGTTAGCGAGTTTCTGTTTACTAATTAACCTTCTTGTGTTTCCAAGGTCCTGTGAACATTCCACCACCTATACTTGAAAATTTTTATAACCAAGGGGGAGATGACGATGGTGATGATCACGAGCATGAGGACGAGCATGAGGACCCATATACTCAGTGGCGCCTGGCAACTTATTCCGATGGATCACCTCTTCTTGTTTGCGTACAGGGCACTACTGATGATACTAAGGAAGCAGGTGTTGTCTCGCATGGTCGCACTCTCTGGACCTATTCCAACATTCGTTGCAGGGTATTCAGTATGGATACTAGTGCACCTTCTCACTGGTTCAGTATTGATAATATTGAAGGAAACTCGCTCTTCCTTGGACAAAACTATCCAATGATGGTGAAAGGCGATCCAGCTACTGTTGACACAGCATTACTACCATTTATGAGAAGCAACTGTATCTATACCTTAGACATTGCTCTGCTTTTTAAGTGCAACTATCCCTAGGTGGTTTTGGTAATTCATAACAACATATAGCTCATTGAGCTAATGCTATTCCAAGACTATTATTTCAGGAAAGCTCAATGAATGGCATGGCATGGATGATGAAAGTGGATCCCTCAAAATACTAAGGACAAAGGATTGGCTCAAGCTCAAAAGCTCAAGACTCTTCATTTTTATATTTTAGTGATCCAAGAACACATTGAGTCTATAGGAAAAGCCAATACTATCAAGGAGGGATGAGGTGTTTCTTAATGAGCCTCTTGCTTCATGTGCTTTGTGATATGCTCCAAAACCCTCAACTACTTTCCCACATCCACAAATGACCTAAACCCAAAGCCAAAAACGGTCACACCGATTCTTCCTATCCGGCGCCACCGATTCCAAAAGTCATAGCCACTGCCACAAACCCTAAGCAAATCGTTCTTACCGATAGGGATCTTGGTCTCACCGAGATGGGATTGTAATCTCTCTGTTTCCCTTCATAACGTTTTGGTCTAACCGAAGTGAGCAATCGGTCCCACCAAGATTGCAATGTAAACTCTCTGTTTTCTTTTTGTAACATTTCGGTCTCACCAAAAAGAGCAAATCGGTCCCACCGAGTTTACCTGACCAACTCTCTAGAAATCTTATTACCAAATCGGTCTCACCGAGTTTGTGTAATCGGTCTTACCGAGATTACGTTATGCCCTAACTCTAACCAAATCAGTCTCACCGAGATGCATGTCAGTCCCACCGAAAATCACTAACGGTCACTAGGTTTACTAAATCGGTCCGACCGAGTCTGTTGAATCGGTCCCACCGAGTTTGGTAAATTGTGTGTAACGGTTAGATTTTGTGTGGAGGCTATATATACCCCTCCACCTCCTCTTCATTCGTGGAGAGAGCCATCAGAACGAACCTGCACTTCCAACTTACCATTTCTGAGAGAGAACCACCTACTCATGTGTTGAGGCCAAGATATTCCATTCCTACCATATGAATCTTGATATCTAGCCTTCCCCAAGTTGCTTTCCACTCAAATCTTCTTTCCACCAGATCCAAAACCTATGAGAGAGAGTTGAGTGTTGGGGAGACTATCATTTGAAGCACAAGAGCAAGGAGTTCATCATCAATGCACCATTTGTTACTTCTTGGAGAGTGGTGTCTCCTAGATTGGCTAGGTGTCACTTGGGAGCCTCCAACAAGATTGTGGAGTTGAACCAAGGAGTTTGTAAGGGCAAGGAGATCGCCTACTTCGTGAAGATCTACCGCTAGTGAGGCAAGTCCTTCGTGGGCGCCGACCATGGTGGGATAGACAAGGTTGCTTCTTCGTGGACCCTTCGTGGGTGGAGCCCTCCGTGGACTCGTGCAGCCGTTACCCTTCGTGGGTTGAAGTCTCCATCAACGTGGATGTACGATAGCACCACCTATCGGAACCATGCCAAAACATATGTGTCTCCAATTGCGTTTGAATCCTCCAAACCCTTCCCTTTACTTTCTTGCAAGTTGCATGATTTAATTTCCGCTGCCTATATACTCTTTGCATGCTTGCTTGAATAGTGTGATGATTGCTTGACTTGTCCTAAAGTAGCTAAAATCTGCCAAACTCTAAAATTGGGAAAAGGTTAAGTTTTTATTGGTCAAGTAGTCAAATCACCCCCCTCTAGACATACTTCAAGGTCCTACAAGTGGTATCAGAGCTTTGGTCTCCATTTGCTTTGATTTCCATAGCTTTTGGTGGTCATAGCCTTGGTTTCACAACCTAGGAGAGTATGGCGTCTAGCGAGGGAAATTATCACCGTAGAGGTCCTTACTTTGATGGTACTAATTTTGCTAGTTGGAAGCATAAGATGAAAATGCATATTCTTGGACATAACCCCTCCGTATGGGCAATTATTTGTATTGGCTTGCAAGGTGAATTCTTTGATGGGAGAGAACCGAACCGTGAAGCTAATGCGGAAGAATTGAAGATGCTGCAATACAATGCTCAAGCTTTTGATATCATCTTCAACGGATTGTGCCCCGAAGAATTCAACAAAATCAGCCGTCTTGAGAATGCAAAGGAAATTTGGGATACTTTGATTGATATGCATGAAGGTACCGAGTCCGTCAAGGAATCCAAGTTGGATGTGCTCCAAAGTCAGCTTGACAAGTTCAAAATGAAGGATGGTGAAGGTGTCGCTGAAATGTACTCTAGGCTTGCTCTTATCACAAATGAGATTGTCGGCTTAGGGAGTGAAGAGATGACCGACAAATTCATCATCAAGAAGATCCTAAGAGCATTGGATGGAAAGTATGATACCGTGTGCACGTTGATCCAAATGATGCCAAACTACAAAGATCTCAAGCCAATGGAAGTCATTGGAAGAATTGTTGCTCATGAGATGTCACTCAAGGATAAGGAGGAACTTCACAACAAGTCAAGTGGTGCTTACAAAGCCTCAAGTGAAGCCCCCACATCATCAAGTGAGAAACAAACCTTCAATGAAGAATTAAGCTTAATGGTGAAGAACTTCAACAAATTCTACAAGAGTAGAAGCAAAGAAAGAAGCTCCAAGTCAAGGTCTTACAATGACAAAAGATCTTCTAGTCGAGAGCGCAATTGCTACAATTGTGGGAGACCCGGACACTACTCCAATGAGTGTACGACACCCTACAAAAGAAGAGAAGATTCTCCAAGAAGAAGAAGCAAAAGAGAAGAATCACCACCAAGAGAGAGGAGGAGTAGAGATGATTGTTATGAACGAAGACCCTCACGGAGAAGCAAGGATTCGGAAAGGAAGGACAAGTCATCAAGGAGCTACACAAAATGAAGACATCAAGCTCATGTTGGTGAATGGGTATCCGGCTCCGACTCCGACAATCACTCCGAGAGAAGCTATCACTCCGACTCCGAATATACTCAAGATGAAGGTGTTGCCGGTCTAGCACTTGTGTCAACCAACTCCTACGACATATTTAATTCACCAAATGAAGGTGTTGGAAGATGCTTCATGGCCAAAGGTCCAAAGGTAACACATCCTGAGTATGTTGATTTCAATAGTGATGAAGATGACTTGCTTGTGGATGATGATTTACTTGTTGACAACTCTAGTGATGGATACTATGATGAAACGTCAATTAATCATGCTAATCAAGATAAAACGAATGACAATGATAAGGAGAAGATTGAGCTTCTAACTAAAGAACTAAACACTCTTAAGTTGGCTCATGAAACTATCTTCGAAGATCATCGAGAACTTTTAAGGGCTCATGAGAAGTTACGCTTTGAAAAGCTCAATCTTGAGCAAGAGCATGAGTTCTTAAAGGCAATCAATGATGATCTCCGCAAGAAAAGTTCTTCTTACATTGCCAAGCGTTTACTCTTATCTACTTACATGCCTCAAGTCAAGTCTAGTAAGAAGTACAAGAAAGATACTTCCTCTAGTAGTAACAATGATAATGTCAAATCCAATATTGTTGCTTCTAGTAGTTCTCTTGATTCCACTAATGATTCTCTTAGCCAAGTTACACTTGAGCAAGAAAATAGCTTATTGAAGGGAATTATAGATAAATGTGTTTACAAGAGCCTTGCCGGGAGTAAGCAATTCGAGGAAATTGTACGCAAGCAAGGAAGGCACCGGAAGAATCAAGGTGTTGGTTTTGAACGAAAGTTCAATGCCAATGGAGTTGAGTGGGAAGAAGATCAATACCCCAAGACGAAGTTTGTTCCTCAACAAGAGAAGTATGATCCTACTTCCTTCAAGGGAACACAAGCTCAAGATGATCTTCCACCACAAGACCACAAGAACAAAGGCAAGGACAAGCTTCAAGAAGAGATTGATGCATTTGAAGAAGCACCTAAAGCCTCATTCAAGTGGGTCCCCAAGACTACGTCGAGTTCTACTTCATCAAGTACAACTCCAACTCCAAGGATTCCCATCAAGATGATGTGGATCCCGGAGAAGAAGAACTAGAGAGTTCTTGAGGGTGACTCCGCCAACATTCTTCACTCATATCATTATGGCAAGAACAAGTGCAATCAACTTCCACATCTTGCACTAGTTCAAGGAGTCACAAACCCTCATGTTGGTAAGGCAAGGGACAAGGTAACCTAATGATTTCATGGACATCATCTTATGTGTGCATCACTCTATGTCTATGGATATTCTTGTTTGTTCCTTGTGGGACTAACCCATGTAGGTAAGTTGAAAGTGCAACTCACTCCAAAGGATTGCCCCAAATGATCTACATCAACATTGAGCATCCACATCTTCAACACCTATATGAAGTCATCATCGACAAAACCCAAGGTTAGTTCATCCCTCTAAGGGGGGATCTCACATCTAGGGGGAGCTTAACTCTAAGAATTGAGTCAAAGCAACTCTAATGATGTGAACACATCAATGCATTATGTAAAAGTGGTAACCCACTTGAGCTTAAACGATGAGTATGACCTATGATCAAATGTTCTCATTTGACTCCTAAGTCAATATACTCATATATAGATGACCTAGTCATTGCCAATTGTTTGATGGATGCTAGAATTGGTTGTGCATGCTTTGCCACATATTTCATTTGCCATCTTATTGTGTGACCATGTTGGTGCATATTTTACTCATTCAAGGACATCCACTTGTTGCTTTGATTGTTTGGTTCCTTTTCTTTTTGCCAAGTGGATGGACAAGAATGCCTAAGAACCTTCTTTAGCTATCTATGCTTTTCTCGTCGCAAACTCTATTCATGCTACATCACAAAATTTGATCAAGTCAGATTCGAACCACTCTGTGTGAGGAGCACTCGGAGTCCCCGATTCGTCATAGACTTAAACTTCCAAAACCTCTTTGTGACTCTCGGTCTGACCGATTCCTCCATTTCGGTCCTACCGAGATCATTAAGTTGATCTGAGTTTTCAATCTCGGTGCAACCGATTTGACCTTTTCGGTCACACCGATTTGCTGTAACTGTACACAGTTATGCATCTCGGTGCCACCGAGTTGTTCCACTCGGTCACACCGATAGGGTCGGACTATATATAGTCACGGGCAAAATTTTAGAAATTTCTCCGAAACCCTTCGCCCGCGCAATAGCTCGCTCTGCCATCGGAGGTCTCCGGATCGTCTCCTTGTCACCAGCAGCCTCCTGTCGCTGGTCTCCGCCGCCGTCAACGGATTTCGCCCCGCCGTTGTCGCCGTAGCGAGTCCACCGCCAAGTTAGGGTATGGACTCGATCTTTGTGCTATCCACGTCTGATTCCTAGCACATTGTATTCTTATTGAATCTTGCCACGATTGAGATACTCCTATCCAGCCAGAGTAGTCCATAGATTAGATGAGATTCAAATTTTTAGGGTTAGGTTTCCGCCAAAACCATCTTAGACCCACCGAGTTGAAAAACTCGGTCTCACCGATTTGGCTTATGCCATTGCACTAATGACTCTCGGTCTGACTGAGAATTACTAATCGGTGCGACCGATTTGAGGATTCTGTGAAACCCTAGCAGTCTCGATGCCACTGAACTGTGACTCGGTTCAACCGAGATCATCAGTTTAGGTTCCAAAACTGCTTCAGTATCACCAAGTTTGAAAATCGGTTGATACGAAATGCTTTCTGTGGAAAACTAAAACTGAACTTTTGAATCATTCTATTGCAAAAATCTCTGCATTTTGTGATGCTCATCCATTCTACCTCATCTATAACTCTTCACAGGGTCAGCAGTCAGCCTTTTGCAGCATGTCAGACCAGAGTGACAGCCAGAACAGGTCAGAAGCACAGATGGACTTGAGTGAGGGCACTAGTCCCTCAACCACAGATGAAGGGAGTAGAAGCACTCCTAGCAATTTGCCTAAGGCTGCTACTAGGCAAAGGAGGAAGAGAACTTCAGACTCAGAGGATGAAGACTATAAAGCAGAAGAAGATGAGGCTACTTCCAAGAAAGTAGTGCTCAAGAAGGAATATGGCTCTGCCTATAGCACTAAGCCAGGTCTGAAGAAGAAAGTGCCTGCCAAGAGGACACCAATGCCAAAGGCCAGAAAGTCCACTCAAGTGCCAGCTCAGACAGAACCCAAAGAGGCACCTGAGAAGAAAGTCACTTCTTCCAAATCTCAGAAAGTTCCCACTGGAGAGACTATGAAGTTCACCATAGAATCAGAGGATGAAGGTGCTCAGGACAAGAAAAAGAAGAGAGCAAGAACCACAACTGCCAAGGTCCTTGGAAAGCCCTCTATGAGAAGAGATTCTGAAGAAGAGGAAGAGGTTGCTGCACCAGCACCTAAGGCACCCAAGCTTATGGGAGATGCAATCAGATCAGGGGCTGCAACAACTAAGCCCAATGAAGCACCCAAAGCTGCCTCCAAGGCCAAGCAAGTTCCAAAGAGGAATACTAGGAGTATTCCAGCTGCTGAGAAAAACAAGGCCCCAGTGCCAAATGTTGCTAAAGAAGAAGATGAAGAAGGTCAAGTCCTAAGGAAGCTCAAGCCCAAGATACCAGACCACAATGATGGCCATCCTGTGGCTAAGGACATGAGGATCAGGAAGGATTCAGGGCTGAGACTGTGGAGGATGGAAGATCCATATGCTTCAAGGAGAAGAACTGTTGTTGACTACAGGTTCCATACAAAGGAACAGTAGGACTTCTATGAGACAATTCTGTTGTACAAGAAGCCCATAGTTTGTGACATGAGGTGGGTCGACTGGACCTACATCAAGGACAATGAAGAGCACTATCCTGGAGTGCAAGAAAGCTTTGTTGCTTGAGGAGTTGCTGATTATGTTGGACAAAAGTTCACTCACTGGAATGATGAGCTTATCATGCAGTTCTACTCCACAGCACACTTTTACCCAGATGGAAGAATTGTTTGGATGTCTGAAGGTACAAGGTACCAGTCCACTGTTGAAGAATGGGCAAGTCTCATAAATGCCCCAAAGGAAAATGAGGATGACCTGGACATTTATGCAAAGAAGAAGATGGGTCACATTCCATGGCTCACATGTACAAGGAAATCCCAGACAAGGCAGTAGAGACTCACAAGTTTGGATCAGCCCACTTTCTGCTGTCAGGGCTGCCAACAATCAATTGGATTCTGAGGCATACTTTGTTGCCCAAGTCTGGTGACCATAACATGATCAGAGGGCATGCCATCAACATGTTGCATGTGTTTGATGTGCCACAAAAGTTCAAAGTCATGAGCCTAATGATTGAAACCATTAAGAGGACTACAGCAGATCAGAAGAGGAGCTGTGGATATGCCCCTCAGATTCAGGAGTTGATAAACTCAAAAATGGGCACAGGGAAATATCAATTGGATAAGGAACACTTTCCACTTTATCCAGACTTTGAGGACAATGAGGTTGTCATGAATGAGAATGATCCATCATCAGTTCAAGCTCAGGAGAAGAAGGAGAAGGCAAAGAAGGAGAAGGCTGCCAATATGCCAACTCAAGAGGAGGCATCTGAATATTTCCTGAAGACCAAACAGGAGCAGCTTGGTTACTTGATAGCATCAACACTGAGGATTGAGAAGGGACTGGCCACCCTCACTCAGAATCAAGAGAGCCTTGAGAGAATCATGGAACTCAAACTCCATGACCTTGATGTCAAAGTAACTGAGATTCAGTCAGTTGTGGAGCAACTGCAGGAGGACATGCAGGAGAAGCAGGGAAAGACTACAACAAATGTGTTTGCCAGAGTACCCAGAGCCCAGAGGTCAGTTGCAGTGCTAGTGACAGACACTAGAGCAACAACTTCAGCACCAGCTACTGCCCCTTCAGTTCCAGTGCAACCAGCTCCAGCATCCACTCCAGCACCCTCTACTTCAACTGAAGCCTTCGTCCTTGGAGTTATCAAGACACCACCACTAGAAGATCAAGCCTGAGAGTCAATCTAGCACTATGCATTTTCTATGAACTTTTTGGTAACTTGTTGCCAAAGGGGGAGAAAAATGTATAGATCATAGGCTTCGAGAGAGAGAGTGTTGCTTTTGTTCTCTCTTGCTTTATTTGGTGGTTTTAAAACTTGTTTGCTTTTGGTCGTTTGAGTTACTATGCTTGTGAGACATTGATGATCATGTGTTTGATCATAAGCTACACTTATGCATGTTTGATGATATTATCCTATCTATCTTATGTGATCATTCACTATGCTTGGTGATGAGTGCATGTATTCAATGTTTATTATTTTGAGCACTCCACCAAGATGTATGTGACATGGAAGAGTAACCCATGAGCCTAATTCATTGTGCATTTGCAGTCCAAAGCAAATCTTAAACTATGCACAAATTTAGGGGGAGCTCTTGCTTATCACATACTTCTCAAAGCGACGATGTTTTTCAATCATTTGTCGAAGCTTTGATGTATATGTTGTCATCAATTACCAAAAAGGGGGAGATTGAAAGTGCAACTATCCCTAGGTGGTTTTGGTAATTCATAACAACATATAGCTCATTGAGCTAATGCTATTCCAAGACTATTATTTCAGGAAAGCTCAATGAATGGCATGGCATGGATGATGAAAGTGGATCCGTCAAAATACTAAGGACAAAGGATTGGCTCAAGCTCAAAAGCTCAAGACTCTTCATTTTTATATTTTAGTGATCCAAGATCACATTGAGTCTATAGAAAAGCCAATACTATCAAGGAGGGATGAGGTGTTGCTTAATGAGCCTCTTGCTTCATGTGCTTTGTGATATGCTCCAAAACCCTCAACTACTTTCCCACATCCACAAATGACCTAAACCCAAAGCCAAAATCGGTCACACCGATTCTTCCTATCCGGCGCCACTGATTCCAAAAGTCATAGCCACTACCACAAACCCTAAGAAAATCGGTCTTACCGATAGGGATCTCGGTCTCACCGAGATGGGATTGTAATCTCTCTGTTTCCCTTCGTAACGTTTCGGTCTAACCAAAGTGAGCGATCGGTCCCACCGAGATTGCAATGTAAACTCTCTTTTTCCTTTTTGTAACATTTCGGTCTCACTGAAAAGAGCAAATCGGTCCCACCGAGTTTACCTGACCAACTCTCTAGAAAGCTTATTACCAAATCGGTCTCACCGAGTTTGTGTAATCGGTCTTACCGAGATTACGTTATGCCCTAACCCTAACCGAATCGGTCTCACCGAGATGCGTGTCAGTCCCACCGAAAATCACTAATGGTCACTAGGTTTACTAAATCGGTCCGACCGAGTCTGTTGAATCGGTCCCACCGAGTTTGGTAAATTGTGTGTAACGGTTAGATTTTGTGTGGAGGCTATATATACCCCTCCACCTCCTCTTCATTCGTGGAGAGAGCCATCAGAACAAACCTGCACTTCCAACTTACCATTTCTGAGAGAGAACCACCTACTCATGTGTTGAGGCCAAGATATTCCATTCCTACCATATGAATCTTGATCTCTAGCCTTCCCCAAGTTGCTTTCCACTCAAATGTTCTTTCCACCAGATCCAAAACCTATGAGAGAGAGTTGAGTGTTGGGGAGACTATCATTTGAAGCACAAGAGCAAGGAGTTCATCATCAACGCACCATTTGTTACTTCTTGGAGAGTGGTGTCTCCTAGATTGGCTAGGTGTCACTTGGGAGCCTCTGACAAGATTGTGGAGTTGAACCAAGGAGTTTGTAAGGGCAAGGAGATCGCCTACTTCGTGAAGATCTACCGCTAGTGAGGCAAGTCCTTCATGGGCGACGACCATGGTGGGATAGACAAGGTTGCTTCTTCGTGGACCCTTTGTGGGTGGAGCCCTCCGTGGACTCGCGCAGCCGTTACCCTTCGTGGGTTGAAATCTCCATCAACGTGGATGTATGATAGCACCACCTATCAGAACCACGCCAAAACATCCGTGTCTCCAATTTCGTTTGAATCCTCCAAACCCTTCCCTTTACTTTCTTGCAAGTTGCATGCTTTAATTTCCGCTGCCTATATACTCTTTGCATGCTTGCTTGAATAGTGTGATGATTACTTGACTTGTCCTAAAGTAGCTAAAATCTGCCAAACTCTAAAATTGGGAAAATGTTAAGTTTTTGTTGGTCAAGTATTCTAATCACCCCCCCTCTAGACATACTTCAAGGTCCTACATGCTTCCCTACTGTGGCCTTCACAATATGCGTCCTGACATAGGCCGCTTTAGCCTGGATGATCATTCCTGTGTTCGTCTCGAGATTGATAGTAGCTGGCCCTTCCCAGAGAATCACTTCTGGTTCAAAGCAAGCATTTCCAACGCCGACAAGTGGTTGAGCTGAAGTTCATTTCATTGCTTGTTATTTGTTGTGTGATGAAAACTTTAGTATATATAATGTATCCTCGTTGTCATTGTGGGTTGATGACCTGTTGTATGTAATAAAATGATATGCATGTGATAAACTTAATAAATTTATGAATGGCTTTCGAGTCGCTTCTCTGAGTGGGTGCAGCGACAAGGCAAAAAATATTTTTCGAATACATAATTGTATGTGCACTGCAACAGGTTATCGGATGAGGCCAATCAATAATAGTACACTATTTGTACTAGCTTCACATGCTTCGCGCGTCGGGCGGGTGTTTTTACTGTAGCTGCGAATCCCATCATCCTAGGTCCTTGAAGGAGTCCAATAGAAATTGCATTCTGATGTTTGGATTCATACTTTCGAAACTGTTGCACTATCTCTACGTCTATGTATACGTAATAGAACAAGTTTTAAACTTTGAGACCAGCCACCCACCCTCACAAAGAACACTTTTTAACCTAGCACAGACTCTAGGAAATTTGGCCACAGTGTGAGGTGGGCCATATGTTATTGTGTTTGTTGTACGTAACCAGCACCTCGAATCCTCGATACTATATAGGAGTAGTAGGGTGGCATGGGCCAGAACAAGCATTCACGTCCAGGAGTACGGCACACGCCACCAGCACGACTTCCATCTGGCACCATATTTCTTGGAGTCCGTGCTACAACTATCTCTTCAACCTCGTCATTTCTCTAACTCAGTCATCATGCGGCGGGCGAGGTGGGGTTTGCTGATAGTCGGTTTCCTCAACTACGGTCCCACTTGTAAGGCCAACTCCAACCCACGACCCCAAACGGACCTCTGTTTTGCCCGGGTTCTGTCCGTTTGGGTAGGGCAATGGGGTCGTGTCTGGGCCATTTCTCGGATGCGGTGGCCGTGCGCCCAACGCGCGGACGCATACCAGCCGCATACATTTTTCTTTGCAAACACATATCTTTTTTTCATCATTGATTTTTGGTACATGGAAATACATCACCAAAATTTGACTAGAAAAGCAAGACCAAAGAAAACAAGAACCACAATAATACATTTTAGAAGATATCCAACTTCCATAACTGCTCCTGTAAGTTGTATTAGTGCCTTCTCGATGCATTCATTGTTGATCTGCAGAGGCTCGATCTTGCGTGCTTCTTTCTTCTTCGAGTGTAAAGAAGTAGACGTTGCTTCCTCGCATCTAGTCTCATGTCTAGCCTCTATTCTATCAACAAATGCACTAGTCTCATCTCTAGCCTCTATGCTAGCTAAAAGTGCTAGAACATCTACTAAATTGTGCTCTATCAATATATCGATGTACTCTTCTTCCCAATACCAAAACTTGCATCCATTCTACACAATAAAATGTTAAGTTAGCACAACTAGTCTAATCCGAGAGCACAACCGAAGATTTGGTCGAGTTCTTCCTCCTTTTGCCGACACATGGGACATCCAGCATCTAGGTCGTGTCATGCAAGAAAATGGAGTGGTAGTTGAAGCCACGTGATGTGCATCTTGGGTTAAACTGTAAATAGAATCTTACTACTCTTGAGTAACTCCAAAAGCGGCCACTAAAGATCTTTATTGGATTTGTTTTTCATCATCAGCATGTCGAGGTGAAAGATGTGCAGGTTCAGTGGGTCCTCTTGCATTTTCACTGACATGTGGGACCGCATGTGAGCAAACAGACGATGGGCTCCGCACGTCTGCTGGCTGACTGAGAAGAGAGATAGAGGAGGGCTGAGCACGGACTCCAGGAAATTTGTTCTACGTAACCAGCACCTCGATGTAGGCTCGATATAGTGGGGTGGCATGGGCCATAACTAGCATTCGCGTCTAGCAGTATAGCACACGCCACCCACACGAGTCCCATCCGACACCAATTTTCTTGGAGTCCATGCTACAACCATCTCTTCTCCCTCCTGTTTTCTCAGCCATCGCACGATGGGCGGGGTGGGGGTTTGCGGATAGTCGGTTTGCTCAACTGCGGTCCCACTTGTAAGTGAAAATGCAACACAACACGCATTCCCCCTTGAGCGGCGTGCCGGACCAACCGTGTGGGGGTGCGATGCGAACACGGCAGGCTTTTCCTTTTGAACTTGTAACTTGTAAAATTTGGTTCTGCTCCATAGCGCGATCGATAGATAGAAATAACGATTTTCCCTAGAGTAATAAGAAGTTTGGTTCTGGCGCGGTTCATGCATGGAGTACGTACGAAAATTATGAAGTTGATGTGAAAGGTAATATAATTACTAGTAGTACCATATACTACTACATGGATTTGACGGAAAGATAAAGATACATACGTATCCATCAACTACATCCTCACGCCCTAGTGCGCCGGGTCACCAACCGATGTGTGAGTAGCAGCGGTGTTGGCGGCGAGCTGAACATGCTTCTGAACAATGCCATCCAAGGTTGCCCTGTGGTCCAAGAAGGCCAGCGTCCTATCGTCCTCCTCTTGCATGTAGTAGTCCTTGTGGATGATTTGCACGTAGACGTGGGTGATTATGTCGATGGTGTCTTGCTGCGCCAGGCGCTGCGCGGCGAGCGCGACCTCAAGGTGGACATTCTCCGGCGCGACGGTGGGCAGTCGCAGGGCCACCAGTGCGTCGAAGAGGTTGTCACCATAGAGGCCGTTGAGGGTGGCGGGCATCGCAGAGCCTGGGTGCGTGGGCTGGAGGCGTACGTCAAGGTCGTCCGCGAGCTTCTTGACAACGATGAACGTGTTGAGGAAGCTGACGAGGACCTCATCGAACAAGGAGACGAAGATGTCGTCCAAGCGGCCCCTCGCCCTGGAGGCCTCAAGCACTACCTGGAGATGTTCCTCGATGCCGGGCCGGAGGCCGGCGTCGTGGACCATCTGGCACAGTCGGCTGATGCCGCGCTCATCGCCTCCATGGGTCTAGCTTCTAGTCAACTAATCTTGCGATTGGAGTGATCACTCTTGCCCTTGGTTAGGGTGCGTAGGTGCGTAGGATTTCGTACTAGATTGGACTGGCGGGGAGCCTTTATATGAGAAGTGCAGACTGCATTGAATTCACGTGCGTGTTGGCCATCTGCTCCTCGGCCCTCTACTGCACCTGCCTTTGGTTGTATGACAGGTGGGCCGGCCACCCATTGGGCCCACGTGTCATACACCCAAAGGCAGGTGCAGTAAGTCAATGAAGTTGCATCCCCCTTTGTGCCGGTGCAGTATAGTCATCTCACTGGACCTCTAGTTGGGGCCAAACGAGAGAACTTTGATGTTTACTGGTTTATTGGTCCCCTTTGCATTTTGCACCAAGTTTTGACCTTTGATTTAACTAATAAAACGTTAATGCATGTAACAAAAAATGTTGTGTAAGTCACCTTACGAAAACCAAATAATCCCAAAACACTTAGGCACGGTACATTAACTCCCACCTCATTTCTTAATTCGTGATATATCAACCAATGAGAGATGTGGGCCGTGCATGCGTTCAATGACTTGAGACTAACAAACATGACATGCAGTGGTTAGTTCATTGCATGTAATCCTATTAATTAGCAAAAGACATTAAGTTCTCTCGCCGATAGGAATAAAACAATACACCATGTATTTATTTACAGAGGGAGTAGTACATTTTTTGTGACATGCATTACTAGATATTGCTAGTCAAATACTAAATCCAGATGGACATGGTAGTACTACTAAATCCAGACGGTGGTGCTAGTACTAGTAGTAGTACTACCAATGTAGTAGCACTGTACTACCCGTTGGCCAAATTATTACGTGTTGCTCCTCACAGTGAAGTGACAAGACCCTATGTCGGAGATGACACCTGAGTGTAGGCACCGTGTCTGGCATACCATAGTCAACCTCATGGTCTGCAGTCACTATCATCATGGCTGTAGATCTAGCCTACTTACAACTAGCCGTGTTCGACATAATTTCCCATGCGTAGACAGAACACCAAGATTGGGGGTGGACGATGCTGGCAGCGACCATCGCGCCAAATGTTTCCATGGCCTTCTAGATGTGGTGGGGAGGAGATATGCCTGATTGTGAGAGACAAGGAGTTTTTTGTAAATAGGGAACAAGTGCGGGCATCTTTTTGCAAAACTGAAGAAGTTTGGTTTGTATGCGTCAGATCTAGATCCGATGGCTATTGGTGAAAGATGGCAGGCACAACATCATCACAAACTCAGGACCTCTTTGATTTGCAGGATTTTGAAAACACAGGAATAGGACACAGCCATATTACAAGTTTCAAACTGATATTACAAATGTTAGGATTAATGATGCACCTACGAAGAGGGAATTACTAGGAAGTTTACATAAGAACTTTCGTTACTTTAGGTGGATGCAGCATTATCTTACAAACTAAAATCCACCGCCCTGACAAGTCACTAATGGACAATTGAATTTTCGAGTCTCTAGCCACTTAATGTTTCAAAAATAAATTCAGCTTCTATGGAGACTTTGTCATTTAGGCTTAGACGCTTGCGGTGATCAGCACGCCATTCATTGTTGCGCTAGAGAATGCCAAACCTCATTACCTTGAGCACAATTGCCTCCAGAACAAAGAACCTAGCCAACTTAATCTCAGATGTGCTACCTCGGTAGTCGATCAAATCAATTTCTGTAAGATGGAGATCAAGGCATTCGATGAGATTGTTATAGTGCAACACATTTTTCACTTTCGGGTCTTTTTTATCTGCAAAAGAAGAGAACATATTAGAGCAGCTGCCTGTATAAGATTGCCGTGTCATCAAGAGGTACCAATATCATTCGCTCATACGATAGGGTTGGCTAGCTAGTGATATTCTCTCTCTCTCTCTCTCTCTCTCTCTCTCTCTCTCTCTCTCTCTCTCTCTTTCTCTTTCCTCTCATTTACCTAGGATCACGTGAAGAGCTTGGGCATTTGTTGCCTTCCACTATGTGGCCGATGCCATATTTCTCAAAAGTATGCCACATAATACGCATCAATGTCAAATCAAAAGATTTTGGCACCGCTCTCGCAATGTGAGAGAGTTGGCACCGTTGTGCACACAGACCCGCATGTATAAACAAATCAATCAAACTAACTACACCAACCTCTCACTCTCCCAAACAAGTGTTTTTTATTGCCTCAGTCCTCTCTCTCTCTCTCCCACGCAAGTGTTTTTTCATTGTGTGAGTTAATTTAGCACCGGAGCAAAGTAGGTGATCCAGATTGGGGCACCAGGTGAGCAATGGAGGGGCATCGATGCCAAATGCATCACAAGTGAATTTGGCACGTGTTTTGGCCTACATAGTGGAGGGCCTGCTGGGTGTGCGCGAGTGCGTCCTTCTGTGCATGCCGCCGTGCAGTGGTGAATTGTGCGCGAGTGCGTCCTTCACACGGAAGAAGTGTGTCCTCAATGCACCCTCAATTTACTATCATGCGGGGTGCTACCCCGAGTGGTTTCAACTTTGTTTACTTCACTGCGTATCAGATGGGCCTCTTACTTATTTTCACCCACTGCCACATGGGCCAGCACACCAAGATAGAGAACACGATCTGACAAGGCAGCATGTGGACTGGTTGACCGGTAAATTAAACAATATACGGAGCTATACACTGGCACAGTGAGTGTATAATCCGTCGGTATAGAGAGTTCGAGTGAGAGGGGAGGCCCATGAGAGATAGCAGAGAGAGAGAAAGAGCTACTCCCTCCGTTCGATAATGTTGTGCCAACATTTTTTTTAAAGTCAAACTTTTGAAACTTGGACCAAGTTTATGAAGAAATTACTTATATCTGCAATACCAAAGATAAATTATAGTATGAAGTAAGTACATGTTGTGATGAATCTAATGATTGTTCCAGATGTAAATGTTTTTCTCCACATATACCTGGTCAAACTTTTCTGAGGTTTGACTTTTGAAAACATCCATATGCTTATGGACGTGAGAGAGTCCCTAACTAGAGAGAGAGAGAGAGAGAGAGTGAAATAGAAAAAGTGAGTAAAAAAAGTGTGTGTGCGTGTGTGAAAGAGACATGGATAACACACGATAAAAGTAGAGAAAAAGCGTGTGTGTCTTATGCAAACATATCACACATGCATCTTCGACAACAGAAGCAAGGTGAGGAGATAGTGTGTGGTTGTTTGCAACCAAGAGAGAAAGACCCCTAGCACGTGGCCAAGAGGGGTCTGACAAACAAGGGAGAGAGGTCGAGAGAGACGTATGGAGAAAATGCAGACATGGGGAGGAGAGAGTGTATGTTTGTCATAGAGAGATCCCCTGGAGATCGTGATGGGACTACATGGGTGGGAGATCGAGTGACAAGGTGTGCGCGTGATAGAAGATACCCCGAGAGATATCGAGATAAGACATATGGATTGAAGAAGACAATACGTGTATTCTTGAGGGCTAGTGAGAGATAATCATACTTAGGGGGGGAGTGCGTGCACCTATGATGGAGTGAGGGATTATGGTACTTAGAGGGGTGTGTGTCACATAGAGAGAGAACAAGGGCGGAGAGTGTTGGATGGGTCTATATGTAGCGCGAGCGAGACATGTGTATGTGTGAACCAGGGAGATATAAAGTTTGGGAGAGATAGAGGAGCCCCAATAAGGCTGAGTGGTGCGTCAGATAGCTGAGAGGGGGAAAGAGATATTCCATCCGCTCGACAATGCTGTGCATGTAAATTTTTTAGAAGTCGAACTTTGGAAACTTTGATCAGGTTTACGTAAATATTATTTATATCTACAATACCAAAGATACCTCATACAAAACTACATCTCATGGTGAATCTAATAGTATATATTTGCCGTCTAGATGTAAATGTTTTTCGCCACGTACATGCTCAAACTTTGTGATGTTTGACTTTCCAATAAATCTATATGCTATGGACTGAAGAGAGTGCCTAAGCCGAGAGAGATCAAGTGCGTGCGAAGGAGAATGAGTGAGTGTGCAAAAAGTATGTGTGTGAAAGAGAAAGTGACAACAAACGATAAATTAGAGAGAGTGTTTTTTTCGTTTCTTATGCAAACATATCACGCATGCATCTCCGAGATAGAAAATCAATGTGAGGAGATACACGAAGATAGCTAGTGCGTGATTGTTTGCAATGGAGAGAGACGCCCCTATAGCACATGTCCAATAGAGGTCTAGCGAACAAGGAACAAAGGTCGAGAGGGACACATGGAGAACATGGACGCGTGGGGAGGGAGAGAGGGTGTGTTTGTGACAGAGAGATCCCCTCGAGATCATGAGGGGAATATATGGGTGGGAGATCGAGGGAGGTGTGTGCGCGATAGAAAGATGCCCCGAGAGAAATCGAGATAGACCATGCACATGTTTGTGATGGAGACTAAGATTAGCTAGTCATATACATTAGGGGGGACTGCGTGTGCCTACAATTGAGTGAGAGACCATCATACTTGGCTAGGCATGAGATTGTGTGTGTGTGCGTGTGAGATGGAGAGAGAACGAGGGATAGAGATAGATTTTTAGATGGTTCTATCGAGTGCGGGTGAGATATGCATGTGTATGTGTGACCCAGGTAGATGGAGAGTTTAAGAGAGAGAGGGAAGCGCTCCAAGACGACAGAGTGGTGCGTGAGAGAGTTAAGGGCAACGAGCCAAGGAATTTGTGTGCATACGATGAGTGCACCCAAGATATTTAGCTTGGACTAGAGAATCATACATAGTGTGCCAGAGAGACCTATAGATGGAGTATATATGCATGCGAACTAGAAAGACCCCCCCACACACAAAGATAGAGAGAGATGGAGAGAGAGGGAGAGGGACCAACAAGGTTTGTGTGTTGGATGCGTGCGACAGAATTGAAAATTGTCGGAGAGAGAGAGAGAGAGAGAGAGAGAGAGAGAGAGAGAGAGAGAGAGAGAGAGAGAGAGAGAGAGAGAGAGCAGGAGTCCAGGAGAGGGGGAGGTCGCGTTTTATGCATCAAACACTGATATAAACAATGTTTCGATATAAACTTACATTCAAATATTTAAACTGGATAACATCTTGTCTGCAATCCACACATGAACGGAGATATGCGTATATAAAACAAGTTCATTAATTTGACTTTCAACATGTTCATGGAGTACTATAATACTGTAGAACATGCTACTCGATTGAGGTGTTCAATTTTGGATTTAGTTCACTACTTTGACCTGGTGAACAAGCTATTTCATTGAATCGAGATATTTCATTTTGGGTTTGCTTCCCGTTTTTGAGTGGGTCAACTATTTGTCATATAGTAAATCACTAGCAACAAGCATGTAAAAACACATTACTCCCGAGCATCATCTCTCCATCTAAAAAAGAAGTGGCAAGCTAATATTTCAAAATTTGATTCGAATCGACTTGGTAAGGTAGACGTGGATGCTCGTTCTCCCAAAATTTGAACGAACCATTAAACACCCTCTGCTCGGTGGAATTCGCCCGAGCAAATAAATGGGAGACGCAAAATTACCGGCCTATGTGGGACACACATCAATTGGCCCATTGTACATCGAGGGTAGGTTTGTAACTTCATCCAAACGCGCCTTCTCCTCGTCCGAAATGACATGTGCCAAACAATTCATAAACTATGGTTGGC
This sequence comes from Triticum dicoccoides, assembly GCF_002162155.2. Taxonomy (NCBI): domain Eukaryota; kingdom Viridiplantae; phylum Streptophyta; class Magnoliopsida; order Poales; family Poaceae; genus Triticum; species Triticum dicoccoides. The sequence continues at coordinate 278,936,261 of NC_041389.1, forward strand.
AAAACACCCTGTCCTCGCCCGAAATAGCTCGGCCCACTATTTCAAAACACGCTCTCCTCGCCCGATCGCTCGCGCCCACTATATTTCGAAACACGCCCAATCGCTCGCACCCACTATTTTAGGAGAAGCAAAGTTACTCTACTATCCCCGACCATCAGTACACAGTCCCAAGTCAAGAAGCCTAAAGGCAGGGATAGAACTGTAACTCCCCCCACATTTCAGACAAATGCGTCTGTAAGACATGGTTCCACTCCCCTCCCAATTCCCTCCCCATTCATACCTCCTGGGTGCCAAAAACCTTCTCCCCGGAAGCTCCCTGCTCCTGAGCCGCAAAACCTCAGCCCCTCCTCCATGGTGCCCCCACCGCACCAAATTCACAGTCGCCCTCCTCCCTAATGCCGTCGCCGCTGTCCATTTGCCGTCGTGCACTGGGCCATGTGCCTCTTACTCCGTGCTGATGGAGCTTCCTTGGCGATGGCCGCGTGAACCGTACCAGAGCTGATTCACCCCCACCGTTGTTCGCGGCGCTGGAGCGGCTCCAACTTTGGATTTGTCCAGAGCCCCGACGCTGCTTCCCCATAGCCATCGACCGTCGCGACATCTCTGCTTCCCTGCCGCCGGTCGCCACCACAACCACGCCGACCTCACCGACTCGGCAACTAGAGCTGCCTACTTCACCATGCCGCCAGATAGGTCACACCCTCATCTCAAATCACTTTATTTAGGCGTCAGTTGTCTGAATTTTTATTCTGGGCCAATTGATTCCAATGGGAAGTAGCACCCCTCGAGGCAGCGGAGCTCCTAGGCTGCCGGTTGGCTGGTGTCTAATGTAAGGATGCGGGGGCGCAAGTTCGCTGTGGAAGGAGTGCTTAGATGGCTGTCTTAGAGTTGCGTGGGTTGAAGGTACTGCCGCCGCCGGATCTGAATGACGACGAGTCTTTGTGGATTGGCTCGGGGCAGCGCAACCACGGCAGTGCGGTGGGGCAGGGAGCGGGGTTTTGGTCGAGGCCACAGACGGCGGAGGCAGGCTGCTTTGTTGTTGGTCGCTGGCTCTTCGGGGAAGACTTCGAACAGTGTCAGCCGGGAGGCACAAGACGGCCATCAAGCCATTCGGTGTAGATCGGACAGTACCAAAATAAAATAAAATCGTGTGACCCCAATTTAGTCTTCAGTCAACAGATGTGTGACCACTCTTGTACCTTGCTTTTGATCTCTTAGGGTATTTCTTCAGATCAAAGAGATGTGTCATTCTTAACATTATGTGTTTTCCGCATCTTTAGTCACACCGTCTTCCGACTCACCGTAGCTGCTCGAACAAGGGAAGCATACACCAGAAGGGAGCTATAGTCCCCACTCAACAGTTCCCTGCATCGAATGCACGTGCCCCACATGGATAGCCACAACAACTTCAGGGCCATCGACAAGTCAGCACATGATGCTCACTCCTATGGATGGCGGCCAGATAGGTTGTACCCTCATCTTACTTGTGTGCAACATTTATGGCTTTGTTATTCATCTAAGGCTGGAAAATAGATTATCACATTTCACTGTATATTCATGCCGATCTCTTACAGGTCTTGTTCAGGAGTTAAAGCTGTTCCATAGTTCAGCTAAGAGACTTGTTCTTTAGGTAACGTTGTTCCATAGTTATCATCCATCAGACAATGCTATCCACAGGCTGGTGATTATAGTATTATACCATTTCTAGTATTACCTATGTTGTCCTTTAATACTTTTGTGTGCCATCTAGTTAATCTCGAGTACAAACGATACATATTCTGTAGCTTTCATCTGTGTTCTCCCTTTAGTTTTTGAGACCTGTTGCTGCTAGTTAACCCCAGTCCTACTATTTATGTCGTCTCCTACAGGCACTCATTACATAAATCTAACTACTAGTTGTCTTCCATGCATGTCAGATATAATTGCACACACTGATTTATGCACAAGAACCTCACGGAGCAATGTAACGGCCAACAAACTTGACGTCAATGATACCCAATATGATAGAACATGTAAATACAGTTCTTCACAAGACTTGCAGAAAGATGATGAATCCTAGTCACCCCACAAGGTCCTTGCTCTTACTTGGCCCTTGACATGGGTACATCATGCATATAATGTCCTTGAGTGCATCTACTCTGTTGCAATGCCTTGTGCTTACCCTGTTGATCATGCATGTAAATATGGCATGCCTTCCTGTTTTTCAGTACCTATTCCATTCATGATAACATGTTTTCAAATTCAAGTACTATCATTCTACTCTATCGCAATGCCATCTGCTTAGTTTGGACATCATGCTTCTGAATATCTTATGCATTGTTATTCATCAATATGTACTTCATCTGTCTACCATACCATGTTTTTTTTACATTGAAGTGTTGTTCTAGTGGTCTCTTGCAATGCCATCTTAGTTTCCCAACCATACACGCATATGTTGCCTTAGTGTTTTTCTGTATGTATTCCGCTAGCATACAGTTTTACATTCAAGTAGTGTTTTTTTACACTGTTGCCCTGTCATATCCCTAGCTCTTACATCATACTCCCTCCGTCCGTATTACATGTCGCAAAAATGGATAAAACTGGATGTATCTAGAACTGAAATACGCCTAGACCCATCCATTTATTTCCGGATGCAGGGAATACATGTCAATATGTCATGCCTTTCTATTCTTCAGTACCTATTCCATCTCCGCTATAGCGTGTTTTATAATTGAAGCACCATTCTTATATATAAGGCATGCAAGGGGAAGACGGCTATGTTAGAATCTGAAGGGTTACAAACCAGGTCTTTGCAAAAGATCCAAATGCCAGGAGATAATAAACCAACTCCAGTTTTCATAGATACTGCTCCAGCACAAAGAAACCCAACTCCCACTGGTAATAAGCAGATTCCAGTGGCCAAAGAACTAGTCCGCTCCAGTCGAGCAAAAGAATGTCAATTGCATTCTAAGAAGCGTGTGCGTATTCTACATGTTTCTTACCCATCTTTCTTTTAGAAAATAAGGTTAAACGATAGAAGACTTCCTCCATTGCGATCGTATTCGAGGAAAATATCTTCTGGGAATTCTCTGTGCTCCAATGATGATGTAAGTACTTGTTGTATATCACTATATTTTTACATCAGCATGTATTTTTTGTTAATCGGCGTGAATCCAACCTTTATCTGATCTAAAATAGTTGTAGCAAAATGTTAAAGGTGCCAATGTTGATTTTTGTAAGGAAAACTGCCTGGTAGTTTTGCATACCGAGCTGCATGAGTGTACTATCTCATATCATGCACATTACTGAATTGTAGTTCTGCTTTGGTTTCCCATTCATTCATCGTGTCAATGTTGCTTTTGTATTACCTTACCTGGCTGATGATAGCTGTGCCATATTGTGTTAATTTGGTGTAGGCTAGTTGCCCAAACGTTCATTGTGTCAATGTTGCTTTCCTATTATCTGACTTGGCCAATGATAGCAATGCTAGTGTGTTAATTTGGTGCAGGCTGCTGAAGATAAGAAGACAAACTCTGAAAACAGCAAGGCAACCCCATTGTTTCTTTCCAATAAATCCAGGCCAAGTAATATGACAATAACTCATGATTAATTTGTTCGGTTCCCCTCCTAATTTATGTTATGATGCAGTGGTCGAGACACTCTCCACTATCAATAATACAAGCCTGCCAAAATCGCCATCTGAATCTGTTCAGTTTCCTCTGTCTTGAATGCAACAGAAAAAATGTATGTTTGTGAGCCAATTAATGGCTGAAGCAATGATGGAAATGGTGGTGGAATCAGAGGTGCACATTCATGCACAACAACAACTGATCAATGTTTTCGAAGACAGTGTAGCAAAGCAGCAAGAACTTGCCACATGATTATGGGCGTCATCCGCGCAGAGGTTGCAAATTGTGATGTTGTAGATGGTTAGGTTCTTTTCATTTATTTGCATTGGCATCAATCTTTGATTGCCTAGTGGATGTAATTTCCTGTAATATATGCTGGATGTGCAACAGTTTTCCCTATATGTCGTACCTTTGCTTGATCGGTTTTGGTCCTGCGCATAATTGCTCGTCGTATGGGCTCAAATTATCTAATTTGGCCTAAAGACATGTACGAACTTTAGTGGGCCCATTAAGTTAATGGGCCGTTACCAGGCCGAAAGTTAATGGTCGACCCTCTTACCTCCCGGGTCGTTAACAGGCCGACATCAAAGCAGGCATAGGTGGGCCCATTTGATTTCACGGGCCGTTAACAGGACGTTACTAAGCTCGGGCTACATATGGCCCAACTATACTGTGGGCCTTTAGCAGGCCGAAAGAGACATCATGCTCGTACTGGACCATGAAGAGCATGGGCCACTAAGAGGCCGAAAGTCAGGTCGTACTGTAAATGGCCCAACTGTGTTGTGGGCCTTTAGCAGGCCGAAAGAGAAACCGGGCTGGTATTGGACCATGAAGAGCATGGGCCGTTAAAAGTCCAAAACTCAGGTCCGACTACAAATGGCCCAACTCATTTATGGGTCGTCAACAGGCTGAAAGACACACCGGGACGGGAATTGGCCCAACACTTAAATGGGTCGCTAAAAGGCCAAAACTCAGGTCCGACTACAAATGGCCCAACTAGTGTAGGGTGGAACCCTATGGGGAGATCTTTAACGAATTGGAGGGGGAATCCCCAAGAACAAGATGAACAAAAGAGGGAAAACAAGAGGAACACTCAAGAACAAGTCAAATCACACATCCACTAGACAATCAAACACACAAGATCCACAAGGTACATGAACAATCAAAGGGAAATAAGATACATGGTAGAGTTCATCCCAAATCCTATGAAGGAGATGAGGGCTTGATGATCTAGATAGATCCTTCCCTCAAGGGGGTCTTCATCCACTAGGGATCTTCTCCAATGGAGGTCTTGAACTCCATGGGAGTGGTCTCTCTCTCTCAAGAGGAGGAGGTAGGAGCAAAGCTCACCTAAGAATGAGCTATCACTTTGCTAACCCTAAACATAGCCCTAGGTATAGTTTATATAGTCTTGGGGTCGAAGTAGGTGAAGAGGGGCTCGGATTGGGGATCACAGCCGTCCATCCTGATGAGCCCGTGCGCACAGGGTAAGTTGGGCCCGTGCGCACGGGGGTCCCGTGGGCACGGTACAGGCCCATGCGCACGGGGTGCTCTAGCGCCAACTCTCTGAGTAGTCCGTGCGCACGGGGTCTTCGAGGCCCGTGGGCACGGGGTCGCCTGGGAGGTGCAGAGTTGATCTTGTTGCACTCCTTCTTCCTCCTTGTGGCCTTGGGGGTCCTTCTCCTACTCCTTTGGGGTGTCCCTCACCAGCTTGTGGTCGTCGGTCTTCGTATCTAAGGACACATAGAGCACTTTGGTGAGGTAGCAAGCAAGTCCAATGGATATTCACGATATTCTCAAAGAAGAGCGGGTTCACCTTAATTCCAATGGCGTATGTTCGAGGTCTCATCATATGTCCTCTTGGGGTTTGGAGAGTAGTCAGAGTGTACATGGGAATGAACGAGGGATTCTCCGCATCATCTCCCCCCCCCCCTTGGGAAAGATCCGACCTCGGATCATGATCCTCATCACCATGGAAACGGTTGTCGTAGACGGACTTGTAGTTGGACGAAGTTGAAGACATGGCGTAATCCAAGTAGTCCAAGGTGTCACCGGAGTGATAGACATGCAAAAAGAGCAAACACAAACAACACTCGAAAATACAATGGTTAGCGCACACAAAGTGTCCATCATGTAAGAATGAGTCTGTGCGGCAAGATTGGTCATGACAAAGCGCATGAAGCTTATCAAGATGATATAGAATGAGATGCAAAGCATTCATGGGAGGACATGCAATCATTGTGCACACAAATGTGTTGTAAATATGATCAATGCAACCACGGTGCAAAATTATGTCATAGTGAGACGGTTTATCAATAGCATGAATATGGCAATGGATGCTCAACATGTGTATGTTATCATGCAATTGATGGTGGACAATATGATCATGATGTATGAATATTTCATCGAGGTAGATCACAACAAATTTGCTAAGGAAATGCACAAGCTCATATATCATAAATGACATGGAAATAGATGCAACAAGAAAAGCATAATGTGAGTCAATCCATGCATGGGGTGCAAACTTGTGGTGAGTATGATATGTCCATCGAGTATGACATGTATGAGCACAATCAACAAATATGGAGGTGTTGGTGTACCAAAGCTCGATGTCGAGACATGAGTGGAGTTCTGAAGGTGCATCCAATAAGTGCGAGTGCTCCTCAATGTGAAGGTCCATGTAGCCAATCTCCAATGTCGCTCCTCCGTTCACGAGATGTATCATGTAGACAACAAGAAGGAAACAACAATGAAAGAGTGACCCATCCAATATGTGTATTTGAGGATGGCTCAAAGAGAAGGAATTCACCTCAAGAAAGTTCCCAAAGATGTTGGAGTCGTACATCATGTATGCCTTCACATAACCAATATGTCGCATAACGGCACCGCCTTGTGAATCCTCCGAAATGAAAGAACATGATAACACTTGGAAAAACAAATGAGGTTAGCGGAAATGCAAAACCTATCATTCAAGTGGCAAGATACCCAACAAGTGTATGCATCAAGCTCATCATAAGAAGGTACAAGGGAGCATTTCATAGTATGGAGGCATATGATGCAAGAACAACCAAATACAAGAGGCTCAAGTAAAGAAGCATGTATCACAAGTAAGGTGCCAAAGTCTCCATGATCAATAAGCATAGCAAGTTGGCAATCAATACAAGGTGATATGAGATATGCAACTGATGTAGACAAGAGACAATGATCATGAAAAATTAAGTGAGAGGCATGAACATATATGTCATCAACCCAAGAAAGCGAGTAAGAGTGGAACATGGATGATGCAACCAAGCAAGCAATCATAGCAATCAAGTCAAGCAAGCTAGTAGTGCAAAGATGCAACATAGTAGAAGGAATCATGGCAAGCATGTCACTGGTGCAAATAGTGGGCATGAATAATTCACATGTCATAGCACAAGCATGAAAGCAAGATATGAGGAAAGTAGGTTCATTGTGTTGGCAAGAAGTTCTATGTAAGTAGCAATGTAACATCATGACTCTCCCAACACAAGAATTAACAATAGCATGAGGCACATGATAAACATGGCAAAAGCAACAAGGATCTCCACCAAGCATGCAAATACACATAGGAATATCATAATGGTGCATCATTATTAAATGCAAGAAAGGGTCACAATTGCATGGCAAAGGCATATGAGCAAGCATAACATGCAAAGTGAACACGGTAAAATGAGCATAAGGTGACAAGTGGTAAATGGCCCATAGCCGTGTGAGAGCCAAGTAGAAGAGATGCGTGTAGTCCTTGCGCGAAGGGAACGGTGGTAAGGATAGTCCACGGGATCCCAAAGCATCGTTGCTCTCAAGAGCTCGTTTCGTCAACTCTTGGGATTGAGAGGTTGACGAGTATACATGAGTACCTAGACAAAACAAAGACAAAGGAAAAATTGTGTGTGCGTGGTAGATGTACACATCATCCATCATGATGTGCACGTGCATGTGTCGGTGAGCACAAAATAGCCAATGCTCAAATAAATGAGATGTGTGATATAGAAACATGTCATCCATCATGAGAGGTTTGTTATTATATATAGCATAATGGAGACTCAAATTGTGTAATGCATCACGAGCAATATCTAGAGCATTGTTATTCATGGAATGCATATGGTGTACACTATCATGGGAATCATGCAAAGTATGAAATGCATCGAGATCTCCTAATATGTATGAGGAAACTATGGGGGTCTCCTCATGAGCAATAGTGGAAACATCACATGGAGAATGTTGAAAACATCCGAAACAATGCATATTTGGAACAATGTGATCATGGCATGACATAGCAGATGAATTCCGAAAATCATGTAAAGGAAGCATGGCAATATCATCACATGAAAAACAAAAGCCAATGACCATCATCTCTTCATCTATGCCATAAGTGCAAATGGGATTTATTTTAATGGGGCATGCATAGTTACTATGTTGAGATTGAAATGATGCAATATGGGATATCTCACTCATAGCATATGGCAAGTTCAATGGATTGCCAAACATGATGTGACCAATAGAATTTTCACATGATATCCTATGGAGCATAGCATCACAACTAGGCAACTCAACATGCTCATCATCATATTCATCATAAATAGGTAAGTCAAGGCATGACGAAGTTTCACTAGCATGAAGCATGGTAATAGGTGGGTCAACATCATGGGAGCAATCATTGTCAAGAGCGTCCACTAGTGGGACAAGAGAAGCACCATCACCTATTTTACCTTTGGAGCATAGCTCATGTGTTGTAGGTGAGGTGTTGAAGATCGTCTCGTCGTCATCTTCATCTTGATGGAACCATGTGGGGGGTGCATCATCGTCCACCATGGCCATCATATTGTCCATTGGAGGGATGGACTCATCAAGGATAGGCATGTCATCATGTAGAAGACCTAGCACCAAAGAAGAAAACACACTAGGAGTAGAGGTTAAGTCGTTAGAAATCATGGTGGCCTCACGTGTCGTGTCAACTACCTCACTCACTAAGTGTTGTGTCTCACTCACTCCCTCAAGGATGCTCTCACTCATATGGTTGGTGGAGTCACTCAAATGGCGCTCAACCTCACATAGGATGTGTGGCATGCTCTCATGTGTGGGGCTAGTGGTGGTCACACTCATCCTCTCATAGGAAATGCTCTCAATGTCATGTATGGTGGAGTCACTCGTGTCACTCATGTTGTAGTGGCTCTCCTCACATGGCACTTGGGGCATCTCGACATATGTGGGTGTCAGAGAGATGTAGGTGCAAATGTCTCCATGCTCAACTCCTATCACCGTGGTCGAAGGGGATGGCCCTTGCTCGAACTTCTTGTCACCGTCTTGGTGTTGGAGGCCCATATAATGTGGCACCTCGTAGCTCGTCTCCATGACCAAAGGGAGTTTCCCATGCTCAGCCATCGTCCTTGAGGGGCTTCCGAAGATGGAAGTGTCACCCTCGCTCGTAGGTCGTCGCCTTGGACTTGATGAAGTCTTTGTAGGCGTACTCCTGGGAAGTAGGCGAAGATGCCGTACGTCCAAAGGCGAAGATGCCTTGATAGCACTTGGCAAAGATGCCAAAGTGGTTGGTGTAGCCATAGCGCCGTCTTGGTGGTGGTCGTCTCGCGGTATTCTTTTGTGCTCTTGAAGCTTGGACTTGGCGTGAAGTAGGGCTTGTTGGGACTTGTGCATTTGCACTTGTGGAGCATCTTCATGATGATGATGTCGTTGCCGTGCTTGAGCTTGTAGTAGATGTCATTCATTGTCGTCGTGCACATGATGCTTGGATGTGACTTGCCCTTCATGACGATGTTGATCACAAACATGATGGTGGTCACCATGTATATGTGGACAAGGACGATTTGCACTTGCATCGTGGCCGCGCTCCGAAGACTTGTGGCTTGAATGTCGCCGCCTTGAAGATGACGAAGGGGAAGAAGACTTGATCAAGGTTCTAATCTCCTCCATCCTTGCATCTTGCTCCTCTTTATGTGCGGAAAGCTTCTTGTCGATGTAGTCCCTTTTCCTTGCTTCGGAGTGACGAATGTCGATGGAGATGTTCTCGATGCGCTCCCGAAATCTTGATTGTTCGCCTTGCATTCGTCGTTGTACATCGAAGATGGACGCTTTGGTTATGTAGTTGTTCACGCCGTCATTGTTGTCGTAGACCATAGAGGAAATGCCTTGCCTATCCATCACAAGACTCGAGCAAAGGTGAGTAGGAAATGAGATAAACAATACCAAGCTACCTTTTCCCAAAGTTGAGGATGTATCTTGTATCACTCAATGTGAAATGAAAGAATAGTGGAATTGGTACCGGACTTGTTCACTCACACCTATCAAGTAAATCTTATGTTAGATCTCGGTGAGGATAGTGGCATAAAAATTTGATGCAAAATGTTAGCAAGAGTCAATAATGTTGGAAAAGATTCACAAATTCGCAAGTGAAACAAGTGGACTAATAGAAAATGCGGTACACGGAAACACACACACGGATAGATAAATGGGGTTGTGCAACCAAGGAATGAGCACAAAATGTGGAGTCCACGGAAAACGCTCGTGTTGCACAACTCAAGAGAGACGCTAGCACGATTGCTCAATTGGCGGATACGACACTTGTGCACAAACTATAAGATGCCAAATGGATAAACTTCTATCCCAAGTATGCTATGTATGTATGGTTCCCGGTGTTCTTCTCAAGGTGATCCAGAATGATCGAATATGACAGTCTTATTTGCAATGGGGTATGATGCTATGGCACTTTCTTACAAGCTTCTTTGCTCTCTTTCTTTTGCTTAAAAGCTTATTCTTTTTTTTTGTATGGCCAATTTGCACAATGCACAAACCAAGATAGCAATTGAGTATATGCGGGAACAAACTTGTGACACAATATAATACCAATATATGCACCACGATGATATGGTATGTATGCTATTGGAAGTATGATCACTAATGTGCACAAGTGACGTTGCCGGCAATACTCAAATGGCTAGTCTCGATAGGCAAGTAACGCAAAATGGTCTAGGGGTTAACAATGCAATTGCAAGGGGAATATACAATGGTGTCGTCGAGGTTACCATCCTTTGTGATGATGAGTGGCGGTGTTATTGATGTAGATACCAAGAAGATGGAGTCTCGTCCCTAAGTAGCTGAAACACCTTAGGAAACGGAAAAACCGCAAACTCAAAATCTCAAATGACAAATGTCAAATGGTGGTAGCGGAAATGGCAATGTGGAAGTGGTGGTGGTGGTTTGTGAAGAAGCAACCGTCCCTAAGTAGCCGAAACACCTTAGGAGACTCAAATCACTACTCAAGCAACCACTAATGCTAAGGGGATCAAGATGGGTTAGGTTGCGGAAGGCTATGGTGGTTTTGCAGATGATATGGTGGAAGGCCTAGGCAAAGATGCCACAATATCAAAATTTTGGTGGAGTCAAATGGTGTTGGTACCTATCTAGGTGGATGGGGGATGTCAATAGCTACTCAACGAGCTAAAGAACGCGAAAATCAGACTCTGGATGTGGAAGTAATGGGCGAAATGGTGAAGTGCACGCGCCTG
>NC_041389.1:278948049-278968681 GCF_002162155.2 Triticum dicoccoides
GGTAGGAGCCCGTGGGCACGGGGTGCCGTGCGCACGGTACACACACCGAGGGCATGGGGTCACCTGGGACACGCAGGTTTGGCGGATTTCTTCCCGATCTAGGCTCGAAATGGATGGATCTTGTTGCTGGGGTTTGGTTGGGGGGAAGGGGGTGGTATGGGAGGGTGGGAGGTCGAAGGGACATCGGCAGAAACGCACTGGAAGGGCCGTGCGCACGGGGTCTGTCTGGCCCGTGTGCACGGGGTACCGAAGGCCCGTGTGCACGGGGTCCTCGAGGAGCGGACGAACAACTCCGGATCCGTGGCAAATCTTGAATCTGAGGTCAAAATCGAAGGGTGGAAGGTAGGGGAAGGTGGTAGAGGGGTGGATCTACTTGCTAAACACCAAATCCATGGATCAAATCCAACAAAATCTCATCAAACCAACAAATCACAAAAAAAAATTGGGGCTATTTTTGGTGGGGAATTTTCGAATTTAGGACGAAATCACACAAAATTAGGCTAGAAAACCTAGAGGGGGGCTCCAATTTCATGAGAAACCATGGCTCATGATACCAAGATGGTGTAGGGTGGAACCCTATGGGGAGATCTTTCACGAATTGGAGGGGGAATCCCCAAGAACAAGATGAACAAAAGAGGGAAAACAAGAGGAACACTCAAGAACAAGTCAAATCACACATCCACTAGACAATCAAACACACAAGATCCACAAGGTACATGAACAATCAAAGGGAAATAAGATACATGGTAGAGTTCATCCCAAATCCTATGAAGGAGATGAGGGCTTGATGATCTAGATAGATCCTTCCCTCAAGGGGGTCTTCATCCACTAGGGATCTTCTCCAATGGAGGTCTTGAACTCCATGGGAGTGGTCTCTCTCTCTCAAGAGGAGGAGGTAGGAGCAAAGCTCACCTAAGAATGAGCTATCACTTTGCTAACCTTAAACATAGCCCTAGGTACGGTTTATATAGTCTTGGGATCGAAGTAGGAGAAGAGGGGCTCGGATTGGGGATCACAGACGTCCATCCTGATGAGCCCGTGCGCACGGGGTAAGTTGGGCCCGTGCGCACGGGGGTCCCGTGGGCACGGTACAGGCCCGGGCGCACGAGGTGCTCCAGCGCCAACTCTCTGAGTAGTCCGTGCACACGGGGTCTTCAAGGCCCGTGGGCACGGGGTCGCCTAGGAGGTACATAGTTGATCTTGTTGCACTCCTTCCTCCTTGTGGCCTTGGGGGTCCTTCTCCTACTCCTTTGGGGTGTCCCTCACCAGCTTGTGGTCGTCGATCTTCGTATCTAAGGACACACAGAGCACTTTGGTGAGGTAGCAAGCAAGTCCAATGGATATTCACGATATTCTCGAAGAAGAGCGGGTTCACCTTAATTCCAATGGCGTATGTTCGAGGTCTCATCATATGTCCTCTTGGGGTTTGGAGAGTAGTCGGAGTGTACATGGGGATGAACGATGGATGCTCCGCATCACCAACTCATTTATGGGCCGTCAACAGGCTGAAAGACAGACCGGGCCGGAAATTAGCCCAACACTTAAATGGGTCGCTAAAAGGCCTAAAGGTGTACATCCCGAAAATTGGCCCATCCCTTGAATGAGCCGTTAACAGGCCAAAATCACATCAGGACGATATTGAGCCCAAATATATAGCGGGTTGTTAACGGGTTCGAACTGACGATGGGCTGCAATGGTGTCAAATCTTTAACGGGCCGTTGACGGGCCGAATTGGCACATATCGTATGGGCCATGGGCTTAAATGTACTTGACACAAGTAGGCCTTATATGGGTCGGCCTGCTAATTTTTACTGGGTCGGCCTTTTTCACCGGAATGGGCCACTGTTGGGTCGTGCCACGTGTCGACCTATCATAGGTACGTCTTGTCCAATGAGTGGATGACATTTGTCCCAACGGTGAGCCAACACGTGTTTCCTCCGGCCAATGAGAATTTTACACGTGGAAACTCTTCATTGGTCATGGCTGTTAGCGGGTTATCGGATCCAAAACCGGACCCGATAGCTTAACATCGTCCCGTTACGGTGGATGCCACGTGTCGGTCACCCTTGACGAAAGCACTTCTATGACGCGCGATTTATCGTCATGGAAGTGGACACTTCCATGATGATAATTTTGGTAATGTCATGGAACACTTCTACGATAGCACATGTATGACTATCTTGATTCTGTCATAAAATCGTCATGGATGTACATGCATGACAGAAAAGTGACCTACTGTGGCAAACACGTATCATCACGGAAGTGTATTTTTTTGTAGTGCTACCGCCCTGGACACCGGTAGCTTCAGCTATTAAAATAGCCAGTACTACCGCAGTGTTATCGCTCTAGTAATCCTGCCAAGACAGGGGAGAATCACTCCCCTATGATAGTAGGTCCGGCACTTGGACCTGTCGTATTGCTCCAACAGGGGCGCGATACTACCGTCCTGGAGATAGCAACCAGAGTACTTCTCCAATGAAGGGAGCGATACTAGAGCTGCTACCTGTAGTACTACCGGATGTAAATAAAAATTCAAGTTGGTAGAATTTGAGGTTTTCCTCAAAAATTTGGGAAGGTTATGTGGGTGCGAAATTTTCTCGTGTACGTGTCTTGATTTCAACCATACCTTCCAACATGGACCCCCTCTTAGATGTACGGATTTCCTATGATTAAAGAAATAAAAGCGTCAGAAACACCGTCTTCGATCTTTTTCCTTCCAGAGGGGAAGCTAACCATATTGTGCCACTTCTTAATATGCATGTGTAGCTTAAGAACATGGTTAGTCCGCAAATGGCGTTGTCGTAACACCAAAATCACTTAGGGAGGGAAATGCCCTTTCACATGGCCCACCTAGGCATGTTTATAAGTGGGTCGTGTTTTGCCGGCACGAAGGCCTCGCCCCTAGGCCTAGACATGACACATGTATTAAATAGACTGGCCTGCGACATCTCTAGACCTAATGGCTTGCATTATTTTTGGCCTTATGGGATGTTTTTTGGTCTATCTTTTGAGCCTATTTTTTGCTATAAATATCAAAAATATTTTCTAGAAATAAACGGGCCATGCCATGTTGGCACGCGGGCCTGGCCCACTTAGCCACGTGTCGTGTTGGGCACACGGGCAAGTGGACCTAGGTGGCCAGGTTGGGCTGGCCGGTGAGCTCACCTAGGTGTTGGATCCCAATTAGGCCTACTAGGCCCAAGTTAGGCCTTACTCTTGTCTTCTCTTTATTATAATTTCTTAGATGATTACACAAACTATTTCCTGAAAGGGCCTACATGTCGCCCAGAGGGGGACGTGAATAGGCATTTGAAACTTTTACGACATTGAATTTATCTTAATGCAAAATTAAACTAAACGGATATTTTTCAAGAACAAATCCTAAACGTGCTAAACTCAACTAATTACACCAACAAACTATGCTAAACAAGATATGCACTTAAAGGAAACTAGCAAAACACAAACTATATCACAAGATATAGAATCGAAGAGACAACTAAGGAATTCGAACTAGCACAAGCAAGTATGGATTGCGAAAAGTAAAGGGTGTGGGAATAAGATAACCACAAGTGTGTTAGGGACACGGATTTATCCTAAAGTTCACACTCGTGCAAGTGCTAATCTCTGTTGGAGCGGTGCCGAAGCCAAAACTCTGGAATGCCACCTAGTGGCTCACCATATTCTCCGTTTTGAGTCACCCTCAATGGATGAGTCTTGATTCACTCTAGGTTGGTATTGAAGGCAACCACCACACCTTTACATGCATCTCTGGATCACACTACAACAAGAAAGCTTTCGGAGGAACCTTGACCACCTGGGCCTCTTCACAAAGTTCTAAAAGAGATCACTGAGTCAAGACCATCAAACCGTCTAGGAGGCGAGCCACCAAGAGTAATAAACCCGTGGACTCTCACTCGGAGAAATTAAAGTGGGGATCTCAAACCATTGCAACAAATGTAAAGAATGATAAGCAACGTATGCTCATTTCACTCTCTCTCAATCTCATAATGTACAACTCAAGAAAGTAGGAGATTGAACAGAGAGGAAACAATGAAGGAGATCAACAAATGGCCCCAAAATCCATCCAAAAATACCCCTTCACATAGAGAGGAGATAGGGGTTTGAGGAAGGTGCTTTGTGCTTCCGATAGTGGTAAGAACGTCTATGGACGGCACCCAATCGGTGGGGAAAAAGAACCCTTAAATAGTCAACCTCCAAAACTAGCCGTTGGAGCTCAAACGACACCTTCCTGGACACCCCATGCCCAAGGAGTCCTCTTCGCATGGTACAAGCATATGAGCACGGGAAACCCCATACCCACGGGGTTAAATCCCGTCTCCATGGCCTACCCACAATAGTCTAACACAGAAAATGGAAACATGCATAACTTTGTCGTACGAACTTCGAATTCGATGATCTTGGGCTTGTTTTAAATCTATGGACAAGCTCAAGGTCCTCACATAGAGAACCACGCAAGATCAATAAGAAACAATGATGCAAAACATGCAAAGGTTTGAGCTCTCTAGATGTGACGTAATCAAGCTACTCTCCCAAAAGTCTCTCTTGATAGTACGGATATAAAACCCATAGTCCAGTCTCCTATCAAACACCATGAGACCAGCAAAACTAGGAAAAACTAGCTAAGTTATACCTTTTCCTTGCACATTTCACTTGACCTTGACGATGAGTTAATTTTTGCCTCAAGTTAGAATCCTTTTCTTGACCATGATCACTTGATGAAGATTCTCGAATTACTTCCCCATATTGCAAGAAGGGAACCCTTCATTTAATTGCATCTTCTCATGTATATTATCACAATGTGGACTGAACTCTTCAATGCACATAACCTCTTCATACATGCAAATTTCGATGAAGAAAAAATA
This sequence comes from Triticum dicoccoides, assembly GCF_002162155.2. Lineage (NCBI taxonomy): Eukaryota > Viridiplantae > Streptophyta > Magnoliopsida > Poales > Poaceae > Triticum > Triticum dicoccoides. The sequence continues at coordinate 278,952,933 of NC_041389.1, forward strand.
TTTTTAATGCTCTGGGTAAACAAACAAAATTGATGCTCCAAAAAGCATTGTTTAAAAATATTTTAGAGTCACAAAACAGGAAGTGTGGCAAGTCATCAAAGAGATGCACCCGGATCGTGCACCTGGACCGGACGGATTCACGACAGCTTTCTATCAGCATTCCTGGCAGATCATCAAATATGACATCATGGTTGCACTATCCAAGCTCGCGGTGGGTGATCACCGCGGATTGGTCAAGCTAAATAGAGCGCTCATCGTGCTAATTCCTAAGAAGCCAGACGCCATCGAAGTAGGAGATTACAGGCCAATAAGTTTGCCACACAGCTTTTCCAAGTTGTTTGCGAAGCTGCTGGCCAACAGAGTGCGAAGGCGCATGCCCGATCTGGTCAGTGCTAACCAATCGGCTTTTATCAGAGGGAGGAATCTGCATGATAACTATCTGCTTGTGAGGCAAGTGGCAAGGAAAAAAATCATGCTAGGAAGAATCCGGGAGTGTTCCTGAAGCTCAATATCACGCATGCTTTTGATTCACTATCGTGGCCATTCTTGTTTGAAGTGCTCAGAGCGAAGGGATTTCGAAGCACTTTCCTGAACTGGATCGCAACCCTGCTGCAGACTGCGAGCACGAAGGTGTTGGTGAATGGGTCACCTGGGAGCAGGATATGGCATGCCAAAGGGCTTCGGCAAGGTGATCCGGTTTCACCTCTGCTGTTCATCATTGCCATGGAGGCACTCACTGCGATCATTACTAAAGCACTACAAGTAGGAGTCCTAAGCAACTACACTGGGATATCGGCGATGCAACAATTATCAATCTACGCCGATGATGTGGCATTCTTTGTAAGGCCATCGACGCAAGATTTGGAGTTTGTGAGGTGTGCCCTGGAAATCTTTGGAGAAGCTTCCGGATTGAGAGTAAATTACAGCAAATCCTCCGCCATTCTCATCACAAATGATGCCGAAGATAGAGCACGCGTGCAGAGCCTCCTTCAATGCCCCATTGGCGAGTTCCCCTGCCGCTACCTAGGGCTCCAGTTGGCTATCAAAAATCTGACTAAAGCTCAATGGCAACCTCTTCTTGATCAAGTTCGGCACTTTATTCCTGCATGGCAGAGAGGGCTCATGCAGCGGCCAGGTCGGCTCATTCTGGTCAAATCCGTCATTGCAGCAAGGTCGGTGCACCAACTTCTCGTGATGAAGCCGTCAATTTGGGTGCTCGAGGATATGGATAGCTGGATGCGCGCTTTTTTCTGGGCGGGCAAATATCGGGCTCATGGAGGTCAGTGCCTTGTAGCGTGAAATGCAATATGCAAACCTCTAACAATTGGAGGGCTTGGAGTGAAGAACTTGGGGTTGCAAGCCATCGCCCTGAGGGTGCGTTGGGAGTGGCTGCGGCGCACGGATGATCGGAGACCGTGGCAGGGACTTCAGTTCTTGGTGGATGAGGACGCGAGGATGGTGTTTGATAGCTTGGTCAAGAACGAAGTAGGAAAGGGGGACAAGGTTCTATTTTGGAGAGATAGATGGATCCATGGTTTTGCAGTACAAGACATTGCCCCGACACTGGCCAGTGCGGTTGACACCAAAACGAGGAATGCAAGAACGGTAGAGCAGGCCATGACTGGAGAAAGATGGATGCATGATGTGCCTCTGCAATACTCCATGGGTGCCCTGCTGCAAACTGTGCATCTTAGGCATGCTATTGCCACGGTGCAAAGAGACGACCTGGTAAATGATAAGTTCATTTGGCCTCATGAGAAATCAGGAGAATACACTGCAAAATCCACCTATAAGCAACTATGCCAGGGGGGATCCGTGCCCCGATGGCGGAGGCGATTTGGAGGAGTTGGGCGCCTCTGAAATGTAAGATCTTTGCTTGGTTGGCCAGACAGCACCGGTTGTGGACCTCTGACAGACGTGCGCGACACGGCTTACATGATGAGACGTCCGAGTGCTCTCTTTGTTCGCAGGAGGAGGATAACGTTGAACACATCTTGGTGCAATGCGTTTATGCTAGGGAAGTTTGGCATACCTGCTTCGACACACTACGACTAAACAGTCATGCACCGGAAGTCCAAGAAACCTGGGAGGCTTGGTGGAGCACTACAAGAACAGACTACCAGGGGAAGGACATGAGAGGGTTCGATTCTCTTGTCATTGGAGTGGCTTGGTCCTTATCAAAGCAGAGGAACGCCAGAGTGTTCAACCGGCCAGAGCAAGGCAAAGGACCAAGGGAAGTAGTTAGCTGGATCTTAGAGGACATTTTCGATTGGAGGCAAGCGGGTGTTGGAGTAGGAGGATTAGATTGATTTGTGAGACATTGATCTATGTGTAATGGTTGGTGTAGGAGCTCCGGAGGTTGATGTTCGCACCGACCAACGGATTCTTGTAAATATTTTGCTCTCTTTTATAAAAATATGATACGTCATTGGCGTACTTTCGAAAATATATATTTTAGAGTGCTGATTTTGTTATTTTGGCTCAGACCTTCACTAATGTGATTTTATGACAAAAATTTTACACGAGGGGAAATCAAGCAGTGTTTGTTTTAGAAAAATCAGGATATTTTGAATTTGTTTTCTATTTTTAAAAATTCTATTGTCCATAAGGTGCGTTTGACCACAGGATTAGAAGGGCATTTCTGCACCTGCTCCGGGTTACACACTGTGTATTGCGTGACCGTGCCCCGTGTGTGTCAGTGTGTGTGGCTCCGCGGCGTCCCTGTGCGCAGTTGCTCCGTTCTTCGATCCGTACCGATGGCAGCAGCATGTCATGTGCACGCTCCATGGACGTGATAGAGAGAGCGCGCGCTCCGACGAGCACCATTGATGGCAGCGATCACGACACGAGGCCTTCCCATGCACAGTTGTGACGGAGGTAGGTACCCTGCAGTGCAGGTGCAGGTAGACCGATGCAGTGAAAAGTAATTAGTACATGGCCTGTAGTGCTTCACGCAGCCGACGCGTGCGAGTGCCCACATTTCAGCGCATCACGTATATTAAAAGAGCATATTTTATGGCATAATCACTTATCAGGGCACTTGGAGGCAAAAAAAAAAAAAAACAGCCTCCAAAAATCGTACTATCATAAAAAAATGAACATTGCTGTACGGACGACAAAGCTCAGACGAGTCCTGAACGACAGTGATAATCCAGCCGCACACATGCATGTCCACAGCAGAGCAACGGCCGCTGGATTTGTAGTCGCCCACACATCATCCACGTTTTGTCGTCTGTAGAGCAGTTTTATATAAAAAAATGATAAAAATATTTTGGACAACTCTAAAATGCAGCACAAAGCGCTGAAAATATACAACATTTTGGCGGTTATCGCAAAAATGAGCTACTGGCCCACGACGCCCAACCGCTGCCTTTTCTCTTCTTGCGCGCTGCCGAATCTCCAACCCGCCAGCCGGCAGCGGCGATTTTCTGCCACGAAGGCCCTTTTGCCGCCCCGACGCTCGCCCCGACGCTGCCGCTTCATCCCACCATCCCGGACGGCCACAAGAGGCCCGCCACCCCTTCGATTTCGGATCCGGCGTCTCGTCGATTTTGACCAATTTCGGCCAACCGCTGGAGCGTCGCTGCCCTTATGGCTGCCGCAGCTTGCCCACGTGCTTTGAAGGTGGACTAACAGTTACCGTTGCACCACTATTTGCCGGACGACCACTGGGACCAAGCTGATCGACGACAAGCTTCGCGCGGCGTCAAAAATTTTCAGCATCCAAATCGGCTTCCAAGCGTCGACGGATGTCCATCGCAGCCGTTTTCACCTTGGTCCGACTGCCATCTAGCTGTCGATAAGCCGCTAGCCAGTTTGCTCTCCTTGCACACAATGTGTTCGACCGAATTCCTACAAAGGTAAAAAAATCGTATGTGTTTTTTGGCACGTGCACTTGAAGAATTATCTTGATAGATAGTTTTCTATTGTAGATGAGTTCGTGTGACTCCAACTTTTGGGATTATTTCTCGTCGAATGAGGAATATGACATGATCGAGGAGGAAGATGTTACTTTAGTCTTGATGATGCACACCAACAAGAGGCCTAAGCATGGCAGTTCCATTTTTGGCCATAAGTTCTTATGAAAAGAACGGAAAGAGGCGCATGATAGGTTGATGCACAACTACTTTGGCCCGAATCCTCCTTATCCAGAGAGGTACTTTCGATGCTGGTTTAGGATGTCTACAGACTTGTTTCTTCACATTTGCATTTCTGTGAAGCAACATGATCGGTCCTTCCAGCAAAGGAGGAATTGCACCGGATTATATGGACATAGCACCGAGCATAAGGTCACAACCTCATTGCGCATGATAGCCTATGGTGTCCTGACGAATTCCACTGATGATAACTTGGCGATGGGAGAGAACACCTCAATCTTTTTCATCAAACAATTTGCAACGACGGTGGTGGAAGTGTTTGATCCAGAGTATTTGAGAGCACCCAATGTTCAGGACAAGTTGAGACTTCTGTAGATGAACAAAGCCCATGGGTTTCCGGGTATGCTCGGCTCCATTGATTCCATGCACTGGAAGTGAAAGAACTGCCCCGCAGCATGGCATGGATAGTCCGAAGGACGCAAGCAGGATGCCACCATCATTCTTGAAGTCGCGACCGACCAAGAGACATGGACTTGGCATGCCTATTTTGGGATACCTGGATGTTGCACTGATATCAATGTGTTGCACCCATCACCTTTTTTTACAAAGTTAGCCAATAGGGAACTACCACCGGTGAACTTCCAAGTAAATGGTCGCACATAGAACTTTGAGTATTACCTTGTGAATAGGATTTATCCGAAGTGGGAAACTTTCATTCAAGCCACTTTCAAGCCCCCAAGGTAAGAAATAACTTTATTTTCATAATGCTCAAGCGACCACTAGAAAATATGTGGAGATGTCTTTTAGGATTTTGTAACCCAATTTACTATTGTGTGAGGACTGGCTAGATTTTGGGATTAAGATATCCTTTGGTACATGATGATAGCGGAATAGCCTGTGTGATCCTACACAATATGGTCACTGAGAACGAGCATGGACAAGATTTGAGAACGACTGGTGCGGCCAAGTAGGAGCGAATCCGACGCTTTCTTGAGGTCTACCATGACATTCGATATTTCGATACGCACAAATATGTTCAAAAAATGTCATGAAGGAGTGGTGGGCATGGCATGGGCAACATCGGGCCTAGTCTTATCTTTATCTTTGTTGCATTTGTGCGATAAACTTTATTGTATTGTGTGCTAAACTTGGTTGTTGAGTTTGATAAAAAAATTAGGTTGTCGATTTGATGAACTATGTAACAATTTGACGTTCTAGAATGGTGAAATTATTGTTAGTTTGTTTTGGATTTATTTTAGTATTTTGTATGCAATGGAGATGGAGACATAGACATGCAACTATCGTATGAATGCCCTATTTTAGGGCAACTGTTGGAGTGGTTGTGGCATATTATAGGGCAGCTGTTGGAGACATCACTTTTATCATGCAAAAAAAACAACTTTTTGTGCCCTAAATTCACTCCAAATTCTTTTTGGTGCCTAAAATAGGGTAGCTATTGGAGATGCTCTAAGATCTACACCACAACTAATTTATCGAGGCACGAACGTGCGCATATATTGCCATTTCTCCTTTAAAGACATAGTAAAGATAACCAGAGGTTGGGCTTGGAAGGAACCATTCTTTGTCATTCGTGATCTCATTCGTCATCCGCTTCATCCAATCCATTTGTGGTGCGCATTACCTATGCAGTGCCCTCCACTCGTCCGATCGCGTTATCTCGTGCCTCACTGCCTCGACGTCTTCGAAGGTTCATAATGTGTGGGTCGCAGACGTGTGTCGGGCACTTTCGTGTAGTGTGTAGGATCGAAAGTATGTCTAGAGGGGGGGTGATTAGACTACTTGACCAAATAAAAATCTATCCTTTTCCCAATTGTAAGTCTTGGCAGATTTTAGCAACTTAGCACAAGTCAAGCAATCAACATACACATGCAATTCTAAGAGTAAAGTAGTGGAATGTAAATCATTGCATATGAAGGTAAAGGGAGGAGTTTGGAGGGAGCAAACACAATGTTGACACGGAGATTTTTGGCGTGGTTCCGATAGGTGGTGCTATCGTACATCCACGTTGATGGAGACTTCAACCCATGAAGGGTAATGGTTGCGCGAGTCCATGGAGGGATCCACCCACGAAGGATCCATGAAGAAGCAACCTTGTCTATCCCACCATGGCCATCGCCCATGAAGGACTTGCCTCACTAGGGTAGATCTTCACAAAGTAGGCGATCTCCTTGCCCGTACAAACTCCTTGGTTCAACTCCACAATCTTGAAGGAGGATCCGAAGTAACACCTAACCAATCTAGGAGACACCACTCTCCAAAAGGTAATAGATGGTGTGTTGTTGATGAACTCCTTGCTCTTGTGCTTCAAATCATAGTCTCCCCAACACTCATCTCTCATAGGATTGGATTTGGTGGAAAGATGATTTGAGTGGAAAGTAACTTGGGGAAGGCTAGAGATCAAGATTCATGTGGTTGGATTGGAATATCTTGGCCTTAACACATGAGTAGGTGGTTCTCTCTCAGAAAATGAATGCTGGAAGTGTAGGCATGTTCTGATGGCTTCCCCCACGAATGAGGAGAGGGTGGAGGGGTATATATAGCCTCCACACAAAATCTAACCATTACACACAATTTAGCAAACTCGGTGGGACCAAATCATAAAACTCGGTCAGACCGATTTAGTTCATAATGTGACCGTTAGGCATTTCGGTGGGACCGACATGTCAACTTGGTGGGACCGATTTCATTAGGGTTAGGGCATAACATAATCTTGGTGAGACCGATTACACAAACTCGTTGGGACCGACTTTGGTAATAAGCTAACAGAGAGTTGGTCAGGTAAACTCGGTGGGACCGATTCGCTCATCTCGGTGAGACCGAAACATTACGAAAAGGAAACAGGGAGTTTGCATTGCGAACTCGGTGGGACCGATCGCTCATCTCGGTTAGACCGAAATGATACGAAGGGAAACACAGAGTTTGCAATCCCATCTTGGTGAGACCGAGATCCCTATCGGTGAGACCGAAGTGACTAGGGTTTCTGGCAGTGGCTATGTCAAATAAACTCGGTGGCGCCGGATAGATCAAATCGGTGGGGCTGAGTTTGACTTTTGATTTGGGACATATGTGGATATGAGAAAGTGGTTGAGGGTTTTTGGAGCATATCACTAAGCATTTTGAGCAAGCAAGCCATTAAGCAACACCTCATCCCCTTTTAATAGTATTGGCTTTTGCTATGGACTCAATGTGATCTTGGATCACTAAAAGTAAAATGTAGAGTCTTGAGCTTTTAGAGCTTGTGCCAATCCTTTATCCTTAGCATTTTGAGGGGTCCACATTCCTAATCCATGCCATGCCAATCATTGAACTTTCCTGAAATATTCATCTTGAAATAGCATTAGTTCAATGAGCTATATGTTGTTAATCATTACCAAAACCACCCAAGGATAGTTGCACTTTCAATCTCCCCCTTTTTGGTAATTGATAACAACATATAGATCAAAGCTTCGACAAATGATAATAAGATTGAAATACATCGTTGCTTTGAGAAGTATGTGATAAGCAAGAGCTCCCCTAAATTTGTGCATTATTTAAGATTTGCTTCTAAATGCAAATGCACAATCGATTAGTATCATGGGTTACTCTTCCATGTCACATACATCTTGGTGGAGTGCTCAAAATGATAACAATTAAAAGCATGCACTCATCACCAAGCAAAGTGAATGATCATATATGGATATAAGAGATAATATCATCCAAACACACATTAAAGTAGCATATGATCAAACACATGATCATTCAAGTATCTCACACAAGGACATAATGTATCAAGCAAGCATATAATAAAGTTCAACCAAATAAAGTGCAAGAGAGACAAAAAGCAACACTCTCTCTCGAAGGCCATGATCTATACATATTTCTCCCCCTTTGGCACAAGTTACCAAAAAGTTCAAATATGCATAGTGCTATGCATCTCTCAGGCTTGGTCTCCGTGAGGTGGTGTAGAGATGACTCCAAGGACGAAGGCTTCAGTTGATGTAGCTGGAGCTGCCGGAGTGGCTGCTGGAGGTGGCACTGAAGCTGTGGCTGCTGGTGCAGATGTAGTTGCTCTAGTATCAGGTACTAGCACTGCAGCTGACCTCTGACCTCTTGGCACATACTGAAAAGCTTCTGTAGTTGCCTTTCTTTTCTTCTCCTCTGCTTGCTCCTGGAGCTGCTCAACTACTGTCTGTATCTCAGTGACTTTCAGATCAAGATCATATAATTTTTTTTCAATGATCCTCTCCAAACTCTCCTGGTTCTGAGTCAGGGTGGCCAAGCCCTTCTCAATCCTCAAAGTAGATTGGATCAGAAATCCAAGTTGATCATGTTTGCTCTTCAAGAACACTTGAGATGCCTCTTCAGCACTTGGCATCTTTGCAGCTTTTTATGCCCTTGCCTTTGCTCTCTTCTCATGTGCTTGCACTGATGAAGGATCATTCTCATCCATGACAACTGTGTTGTCTTCAAAATCTGGCTTGAGAGGTAAGTGCCCCTTGTCCAATAAGTAAGTTCCTATGCCCATCTTTGAGTTGATGGGCACCTGAATTTGTGGAGCATACCCACAAGACCTTTTCTGATCAGCAGCTGTCCTCTTGATTGTCTCTACAATCAGACTCATGACCTTTAATTTTAGAGGGACGTAAAAAATGTGCAGCAAGTTGATTGAATGTCCTCTTATCATCCTATGATCTCCAGATTTGGGCAATAGAATATGCCTCAAGATGGTGTTAATAGTAGGCAGACCAAACAACAAGTATTTCACAGAGCCCAACTTATGAGTTTTCAAGGCTTCATCAGGAATTTCCTTGTACATACTTGCCATGGAGTAGTGGTCTTTCTTCTTCTTGGCATACACATCCAAATCATCCTCATGGTCTTCTAGAGCATTTATCAACTTGGCCCATTCCTCAACAGTTGACTGGTACCTTGTACCTTCAGGCGTCCACACTATCCTTCCATTTGGATAGAAGTAAACAGTGGAGTAGAATTGCATGATTAGCTCATCATTCCACATCGTGAGCTTCTGTCCAACAAACTTGTCAACTCCACAAGCCTTGAAGCTGTCATATACACCTGGGAAGTAATCTTCATTCTCTCCGATGTATGTCCAGTCAACCCATCTCATGTCACAGACAATTGGCTTCTTGTCAAGCAGAATGGTCTCATAGAAGTCTTGTTGTTCTTTGGTGGGGAACCTTGCAGTTCTCCTTCTCACAGCATAAGGATCACTCTTCCTCCAAAGTCTCAGACATGCATCCTTCCTGATGTTCATGTCCTCTGCCACTGGATGAGTGTCATTGTGGTCTGGAATATTTGGTTTGAGCTTTCTCAGCACTTGGGCTTCAGCATCTTCTTCTTCAACTTCAGGCACTTGGGCCTTGTTCTTCTCTTCAGCTGGGATGTTTCTGGTGCATCTCTTGGGTGCAGACCTGGTGGTTTGAGCAGCAGCTTTGGGAGCAGGTTTGGGCTTAGAAGTAGTCCCTGACATGATTGCATATCCCATAAGCTTTTGGGATTTGGGTGCTGGTGCAACATCCTCTTCCTCTCACTACAAGAAATATGTCAACTTGTTACCACCACTATTGGTCACTGAATGGTCACTGTTTTCAATTTGTGACCTTTTTGCGACCAAAAACATAAGGTCAAAAGCTGGCCGTCGTTAACTGACTATAGCGACCTTTCTTCTGGAATGGTCGTAGATGTTTATGACCATAAGAAAGGTCGTAAATTTTACGACCAATTATTTTGGTCACTAGCAATCAGACCACACCACGTCAGATCCACCATGGCAAGCTGACATGGCAGAATTACGACAAAATGAAAAGGTCGTAAAATCGAATCAGCCCGGTCCATTTTAGCCGTCTACATGGGCCAAGCCCAATAATTTGGCCCGCTTATTTTTTTTCTCTTTTTTTGCTTATGTGCATGGGCCTGGCCCAATAATTTGGCCTTTTATTTTCTGGGAATGGAGCCTTTTTCTGATGATTTTTTTATAGTCCACTATTGTTTTGGGCCACAGCCTTTTTAGTCTAGGTCGAATTTGGGCCTTGGCCCTTTTATTTTCTGCTATGTAGCCTTTTATAAATGTTTTCTTACAGTCATTTCTTTTTTTAGGCCCAAGCCTTTTTAGTCTAATTCTTGTTTGGGCCTTGGCCTTTTTAGAGCCCAGGTTCTCATTTTGCATAACTATAAACAGAAAGGGCCCAGGTGCACAAGTGATCCACAAGCCCAGGTGCACAAGTGATCCACATAACTTCACAGAAAATAAACAAAATGATCTACAAGTGATCCAGGTTCACAAGATCACATAACTTCACAGAAAGGCCCAGGTGCACAAGTGATCCAGGTTCACAAGATCACATAACTTCACAAGTGCTCTAGTTTAAACAGCAAAATGCAACAACTCTCAGCTCAGCTCCCAGGTTCACAGGTTCAAAATGCAACAACTACCTTAGCTCAAAGACAAAGAGGTTGACAACACAGCCATCAAACTACCTTAGCTCCAAAGAGAGCCATCAAGTGGGCTAACTTCTCTTCCTATTCTTGAGACTTCTTGCGCAGCAGCTCAAGTTCCTTGTCGCGTGCAGCTTCAGATTCTTCCGCCTTCATCTTGATTGCCGCCAATTCTTCTTGCACCAGTTCAGCTTGAAGCTCGGACCTCTCCAGCTTCTGCTCAAGGTCACGAACTTGAGCAAACACTTCAGTAGTTGCTTTGCGGGAGTTGTTCCTAGATGACTGGAGCCCAACATTCGTGAGGAATGTGCTTTGCTTGACAGATTTCAATAGCACTTCTTCGACAATTTGAACAGTAGACTTTGGCTCTTCACCTTCTGGTACCGGCGCATCCTTCATTTTTTCCATCTCAAGCTAGCATATGGAGGAAAATGATAGGCATTAGTGGAGAAACCAAACCAGCACACAAATGGATTATTTGAAGTAACCAAACCAGCACATGAAATCTATACAAGAAGATGATGACTAGTGACCTGGAGACATGCAATTAGAACAATATGATCGCTTCATTAAGCCTAGAATGGTGGTTCTATATAAGATGGCTTCCCGACTAACATTCAGATCAAATTTCATCATGTCATAAAAAATGCAACAAATAGCTACAACAAGTTCTGATATCTTTGTTGAATTATCAAACAACATCAAAGCATGGAACACAGCTTGTGTGAATCAAACAGCATGGAACTATCTTCATTAAGCTGTTCTGATATCTTCATTAAGCCTAGCATGGAACTATCAAACAGCATCAAAGCATGGAACTGGCTCGGAATCAAACAGTATCAAATCATCAAAGCATCAAACAACATCAAAGCTGGCTATGAATCAAACAGGGCATGGACAAAGCATGGAGTGACTTACTATAGCAGTCTTGACTAGCTCCGAAACTTGTGCTTCTTGCTGTTATGGGTGGCCTTAAACAAGTCAATCGCAGACAGCTCCTCACCCTTACGCTCTTCTTTCTGAAATGTTTTTCAACAAAAATCAAAATGTTATTCAGCAAGAATCAGAAATGTTATCCAACGAGGATCAAACGGTAAGGTCTCTAGAGAAAAGTTCTCACAGTGGCAAAAATGTGTGCTATGTAGTGCCTGGAACCAGTTCTCTGATTGTACATGACTTTTTCTTGATTCATATTGTTCGACACACAGGTTTCGTACAAAAAAGCATACTGTCAGCATGATCTAGCACTAGCATATCATGTGTAGAACATAAAGCATCAAACAAAGCAGAGACAAACCTTGTGTCTTGGGGTAGACCACATCTCCACTAGAGCTTTCCATTCACCATCCGTCAGATCAGGCACCGGAGGCTTAATGCTGACCTTATTTGTGGCTACGGTATCAAAATACTTCTTCTTGATCTGATGGCGTCTGTTCTTTGAATTTTTTTGCAGAATATCTTTGCACGCGGTCTTGATGGTCTCCGAGTCCGTGTTCATCTCAAAATTTGCCTACTAAGACAGCAAACAAGGTAGGAACAATATTAGTGATCATGCATAGGTGTAACAGAAAATAGATAGCACATTAACTATGAAACAAGTAGCTTACAACAACTTTCCCAATGTAGTTCTCCAATAGACTAGCATTTTTTGTATAGCTTGAAGTGAGGAAGAACTGGAAGATGGCTTCTTGCAACGAGTCCACACTCAGAAGCAAGCTTTGCTGACTGTAGAGGCTTCTCTGGACGCTTCATCCCTTCGGCAATTTGGATAGGCACCTTGCTACCAAGTGACTTGGTGATCCTCTCTAGCCCTTTGCCCTTTCTAAGTCTAGTCTTGGTAGTCATTGCATCTGAAAATGAAATTGAACTCATAAATTAGAATAGAAATCGACAAACGCAGGAATCGACAAAAGCATACATGATCATTCCATTTGGAAAATGCACTAGTAAAATATAGCATTGCAAAGGTCAACTTGCCTGATTGAAGCACAAGTTGCTGTTCTTCTTCATTGATGACAACATTCCTGTCAATAGAAGGTGCAACAGGGCTGAGGTCTGTGTGGACAGTGCCTGCTTCATCAATGCAGATGGTTCCTCCTTCATCTAGGCAGACAGTGCCACTTCCATCCATGCTGAGAGTGGTTCCTTCATCCATGGGCGACAACTCATCACCCATTTGCACCGAGGTCTCAGAGTCCATGCGCAGCAGACTTTCCTGATGGTCTGTCGCAGTCGCCATCTTTGCTTTCTGCCTTGTGACTCTATCAAGGGCAGGTTCATCAGGTTCCAGGATCCTCTTTTTTTGTCCTGGAGCTGGGGCCATCACCCTTCCTGGAGGCATTGCAGCAGATGTTTCTGAGCTCTTCTTCTTCTTGCTGACTGTCTTCTTAACACCAGTCCTCTTCGTCCTAGAATCCTTCAGTGCCTCATATAAATAGCACGGAAAAAAGCATTAGATCACAAGAGAAATATGTGAGCACAAGGAATAACATAGCATAAAAGAACCCCAGCCCTCCAAGCAAGACAGAGTTTGCACCTTAACAGTCTTGCTCACTACAACATCATCCACTTCCTCTCCATCAATAACTTCATCCTCCTTAGGATTGTACTCTGGGTCATCATTGATAACCCTACTACCTTCTTGAACCACATCACTTCTACCTTCTTGTACACCATTTGTTTTCCTAATCATCACGCTATTGCACCGATGCCAAGGGGCTGGAACATCTGATTGTTCCTCATGATATTTCTAGCCCTAACCTTCTCATACTCGGTGAGAGGCTCTTCTTTGCATGATAAAGGAAACATAACTATTAGGTGAATGTTCGGAATGCATGGACAGACAACCAAACATATCTTATGAAATTTTATTATCATTTAATCCTAGTTATTCAGGTAAGGAAGACTAACAGCACACATGCACAATTAAGCCAGCTTATTTAGATTGCAGCAATACATTTCACTTAGCATATTAAGACACAGATTTTATGAAACTGACAGTATAACCACAAGGAGCAAGTTGCATACCAACGGTTGGCCTCATGTTTGACCTTGTCATCCTTGCCATGGATGATCTTGAGGTGGTGCTTGCAAAATAGAATAAACAACAATCAGATACAACAGGGATAAAGTAAAATGATGCACTTGTATCAATAAAGGAAAGCATTTGGACCATCATGCACATACACTGATGTACTGTTATTAATTAAGCAAACATGTAAGTGCACTAAACAAGCATGCATGTACAGTGGAAATATATGTACACTAAACAAGCAAGCAAGCAAAGTGCTACTGATAGAAACAAGCAAGCAATGAAGGAAATTGAAAAGAAGCAAGCAAATACTATTGATACAAACCCTAATTAATAAGCAAGCAAGTAGCTTCTTCTCCATGTGCTACTGATACAAGCAAGTACTGCTGATGGAAACCCTAATTAAGCATGTATGCTTGCAAGCAACATGTATGTTAGCAAGCAAGCAACATGAACTAGTGAATTGGTGTCATGTACACATGCTTAGAAAGTCTGACAGCAAGCTAGACGAGTATATCATGAGGACCTTCAAAACAACTAGATGTTTCCACTAGTAAAGCATGAAACAACAGTACTTGCAGAAGTACTAAAGCAGATGAAAAAATTATTCTCAACTGCTCAATAAAGTTCCCGGTCTTTGCAACAACAACAAAAAAAGGCGAGAGGGCCACACGGGACGGACTCTATGCTGATAAAGAAGTGCTCATCTGAATCATGTAATTCCACTATAGCTTGGTGACTGAACACAACACCGTCTACTTACTGTATGCGGCTTACATCATGACAGCATTCACTTGGCCATACATCTCATCAGAGAGATACGGCATGAACATCAGGTTTAGAAACATAAGTGACACAGCGCCCCGCTCACAAGAGCGGTAAACACGCCACGGACCAGACCAACGCACAAGCACAATATAACCAAATGCACAACAAACGCACCCATAACCTCAAAACAACAGGAATGGGCAGCATGAGAGGCCCTGAGGGGCACCTTCTCCAAGTGCTACTGATACAAGCTAAGTAATTAAATCGTACACAAGCTACATGAACCAGAGGGAGGTCTTCCTCAAACCTCATCCACTTCCTCATCCATCCCCATCCCCTAAAATCATGCACTTCCTCTCCATCAATATGAACCCTAAACCATGAGGAGGATCAAACAAACCACCAGGAGCTCCAGGAGTATCAAACAAGCATTTTTTTAAGATTATGACATGAAAGATCCAAACAAATAAACAATATATCTGATAAACGGTGCAACCTTTTAAACAGTAATAATAATAAGCATAAAAAACAATGTCTTGCAGGACGTGCAATTACTGTTAATTGGGCATTTAAAAACAAGTAGATTTGTGCTTGGCTGAGAAGGATACTCCACTCAATTAGTTGCCATAAGCGTCTGCTTCCAATTCTACATTACCACAAACGATCAGATCAAACTAAGAACTACTAGATGAGATCTAAATTGCCATAAGAGCCTGCTTCCAATTCTTAGTGCCTTAAACCACCAGCACTACAAGTGCACAAGGACACGCATGCAACATAACCAACTGTGACCCAAGCCAAGCACCATGAGTGAATCTGGCGAGCATGTTCTGGATCAGAAGGGTTCGAGTAGGGAGGGAGGAGCCAACGCGTGAATCCTAACCCTAGATCGACAAGAAAACGAATCCTAACCCTAGATCGACGTGAACAAGAACAAGAACCAGGAGCTCGATGAACATGAACAACTTGTCCGATGAACATGAACAAGAACCACCAGGAGCTCGTAGATCAACTGAATCCTAACCCTAGATCGACCGAATCCTAATCCTAGATCAACCGAATCCTAACCCTAGGTCGACCAGGGTTTAGGGAATCTACCGAACCCTAGAAGATCAAGGGGAGAGGGGAGAGGAGAGGGGTACCTGTCGTCGTCATCGATCGTTGATGATGTAGCCACCGCCGCCATGTACTCACTGTCGTTGATGTAGTCGTAGCCCGGGCGGTCAATGTAGCTGTCGATGTAGCAATCGTCGTCGAGGGGAGAGAGATGGGTGGATTCATCGTCGGGGTGGGCGGCGCAGCGCGGCAGGGCGGGGCGGTGCAGCGGCGTGCCGGGGCGGCACGGAGCAGGGGACGGAGTGGGAGCGGGGCGGCGTGGAGCAGGGAGGGGCGGCGCA